>NC_058412.1:3708325-3736814 GCF_002201575.2 Neomonachus schauinslandi | reverse complement strand
TTCCTTCCTTCCTTCCTTCCTTCCTTCCTTCCTTCCTTCCTTCCTTCTTTCTTTCTTCTTTCTTCGCTTTCTAAGGAAAAGTTTTAAAAGAAGGAAATAAGAACGTGTTTGAGACCTTCATGCTTCTTACGGGTATAAAAAATAGACGTTTGCAACATCAGCAGTAACCAACTATTTAAAGGAGTTTTAGGCTAACAAATGGAAAATGTGACCCTCTGTAAGGATACCTACATCTCCTGAAAGTCTAATTTAGTTAAATGGAAACTTACCTGCTATTTTTAAAACCACAGAATGTATATCAGGATTAGGCCTAGGGGTCATCTTTTTTATAGCCAATATACATTTCATATATGTGTGAATATTTATATATTTATAAGCAAGATACGTGATTTTCCTGCTAATTGTACACATTGTTGGAGATATAATTCAAGCTCAGAGTCTTAAGATTTACATTTGATTAGAGCTACACATGACTAATTTTATGGTTATTATTGTCTTTTACAAATGCATCTTTACAAAGAAGACCCTTCATTTTTAAGAACTATTATGTAAGGGGGTAAGATATTCTACGAAAATCTCTCAAAATTATGAGAACACAATCAGAATACATATGAAACGTTCCTTTCCCCTCTGAACAAGAAACATTTCTCTAGGCAAATAATACACTAAAAATATCACTGGGTAAATATTTGACTCATTAAATTGAACAT
Organism: Neomonachus schauinslandi; assembly: GCF_002201575.2. Classification (NCBI taxonomy): domain Eukaryota; kingdom Metazoa; phylum Chordata; class Mammalia; order Carnivora; family Phocidae; genus Neomonachus; species Neomonachus schauinslandi. The sequence continues at coordinate 3,736,104 of NC_058412.1, read as the reverse complement.
ATCAGTTTTAAAAGTGCTCTGACTACATGCGTTTCTCCCTTGCTGAAATGATACTGTGCAGGACCATTCTTTCCATGTCTTCTCTCTTGATTTACTCTCCTGAAATGAGCTCCCCCACTCCCAATGCAGCTACCTGTCTGTATCTCTGCCTCAGACCTGGATCCCAAGTTTGATCTGTAGATCTTCTGTCTACGGGGGGGTCCCCCTTGTAGGTATCCTCACACGTGGTAATGGATATAAATTGAACTCACCTGACTCTCCAGACCCTGTTTTGCCCTATTGTTCCCATGGTGCTTTAGGGCCTTGGCATTTTATTCTATCCACCTAGAACTTTCTTTTCACCTGGTCTTTGCATCTTGATCTCCTGCATTGCATTTAGACCCAGGTACAATGCTGGGAGGGCTTCTAAGCACCTGCTGCCCCTCCCCTCGACACATAGGCTGCCAATGACTGTCACTACCTGTTTGGTTCATCAGGATGCACTTTAAAGTTGCTAAAATAATCTCGCTGATATTCTCCCTCATTTAATCTCTGAATCACCCAGCCTGAGAGTATGCTTCATTAAGCACGACAGAAGGGCACAGGGCAAGGACCTGGAACTTTTAAAACATAATTTTACATCATGATGAGCGCACAAGTTATACACATACAAAGCAGAAACCAAAGTGACACAAATGAATATCTCTCCTTATTAAGTATAATTCAGGCTACTTTCTATTCCATTTCTTTAAACAATGCTGCTTAAAAGCCACTGAATTTACCTATTAATGAGACATTATTAAGTTTGAATAGCAGTGGCTTGGGTGTTCTAAGACTCTAGTATGTTCTGCTTTGGATTGAAAATTCCAGTTGCAGTGTCCATCTGTCCATCTGTCCGTTCTTTCCCTCCCTCCTTCGCTCCTTCCCTCCCTCCCTTCCTTCCTCCCTTCCATGGACACACCCTACTAGAGGGGTAAATTAGCTAAAATTTGTGAACCTGCATCGACACATCATAATTATCCACAGCCTGTAGTTTACACCAGGACTCACTCTCCCGGTATTGTACACTCTATAGGTTTTGACAAATGGATAATGGTATGTATCTACCATTATCATATCATACAGAGTATTTGCACTCCTCCAAATATCATTTGTTCTCCCCCTAAAAATCATCCCCCCTGCCTACCCCCACCTCTGGCAACCACTGATCTTTTTACTGTCTCCATAGTTTTTTTTTTGTGTGTGTCTTTTCCAGAATGTCTTCTAGTTTCAATCATGCAGTGTGTAGCCTTTTCAAATTGTCTTCTTTCACTTAGAAATATGTATTTAAGGTTCCTCCAGGTCTTTTCATGGCTTGACAGCTCTTTTGTGTGTGTGTATGCTGAGTAATATTCCATTGTCTGGATGGACCACAGTTTATTTATCCGCTCAACTACTAAAGGGCATCTTGGTCGCTTCCAAGTTTTGACAATTATGAGTAAAGCCGCCATAAATATCCATATGGAGTTTTTGTGTGGACCTCAGTTTTCGATTCATTGGGTAAATACCAAGAAGCACAATTGCTGGATCCCACGGTAAGAGTATATTTAATTTTGTAAGCAAGCAGCAAACTCTCTTCCCAAGTGGCAGCAGCCTTTTCAGTACCAGCAGCGACGCACGAGAGCTCCCGTGGCTCCACATCCTTGCCAGACCTGTGCCTCCAGCCTCAAGTGCTCAGAACACACCTGTGCGTCGTGAGTGGCCCACGAATGTTATCGTCGTTGTTATTTTAACCTTTCTTTGTCCAATGCCTATAGCAGGTCCTGGCACACAGTAGCTGTTCCGTACATGTCCGGTGAGTGAATTTTCCTGTTTGTTCACATGCCCCGGAATTCTGTTGCGGCTGCTGGTTTCTACCATCCCTGTGGGCAGTGAGGTTCTTCTCAAGACTATCAGAATTTTAGCCACAGACACTCCCAGGTCCCACACCACAACCAGACCCTTCGCTCCAACAGGCAGCCTGGCCCTTATGACTCCCCAAGTTCATGTTCAATGGAGCCCTTCACCCTTGAACAAAATCCACTCCCCTTTGCAATGTAAGCAAAGCATGCGTCTCTTCTTTCTGCCTCTCTAGCTTTATCTCTTTCACAACTAACAAAAGCACAAAGGAGCATTAGTGGCTTTCAAACTTATCTTGACCGTGACCTGCCATATGAAATACATTTTTACATCATGACCTTGGGCGCACACACCACACACAAATGAAACCAAGCTAGTTACAGGAGGGATATTTGTGGTTCCAGATAAAGCTGTTTCACATGTTCACACTGGTCTTATTAGCTAGGCATTTGTTAGAACTCGGTTGCTTTTGCAATTTAAACAAAACTTATTTTCATTAAACTTACATTAATCAACTTCAACTTTTTTTTTTTTGGTGGGACGCTGTTCTAGAAAAAGCATTTGTTTGTTGACTGGACACCCAGGGATTTAATAATTAATAATAATAATAATAATAATAAAGGTAAATAACTGTTTCCTAAAAACCCAGCTTTGCCATCCTCCTAAGCTGCCCTCGGAGTTTATGCAGAGAGCCACCTGCTCGTGGAGTCCTGTAGCCTCACACCCTGCGCCCCAGCGGACGGGCAACCAGCGAGGTGGGCTGGCGGGATGGCTCCTATGTGTTAATGCTAAAACACTTTGCCATCTGAACAAACGAGAGACATACACACTCCAAAAACGCTGCATGCACTTCCTCGGGTGGCAGTGTGTAGAGAGGGAGGGAGAAGACACTTGTCCTCCTTCCTCAGGGTTGAAGAGACCACTCCCCTGGAGGCTCTGCTCCTTTTTCTACCACTGCCTTAGTCTCACCCACTCAAGAAGAGGACGTGTGATCGTGAGCATATGTGTATGCGTGTTTATAAGAGTACAAAATGAAAAGGAACGGATAGTCAATTTTGGAAGTACCATGTAAAAATCCACCAAATCTGATTTCTTTACACATGGCTACTGTTCTGATTGATAGATCTTATTGTCTTCCCTCTTTAAAAAAGATTTTTATTAATTTGGGACGCCGGGGTGGCTGTCTGTTGAGTGTCTGCCTTCGGCTCAGATCATGATCCCAGGCAGGGAGACTGCTCCTCCCTCTGCTGCTTGTGCTCGCTCTCTCTAGCAAATGAATAAATAAAATCTCACTTTTATTTATTTATTTGAGAGAGAGGGGAGAGGGTGAGCATGAGCGGGGGAGGGGCTGCAGGGAGGAGCAGAGGGGCAAGCAGACTCCCTGCTGAGCGTGGAGCCCGATGTAGGGCTCAGTTCCAGGACCCTGAGCTGAAACGCTATAGGTCACTTAATGGACCGAGCCGCCCAGGTGCTCCTATCTTAATCTCTTCTTAGAGAAAACATGCCCATGCAGAGCTACGACTGTGTCATTAGTTTTGGTGATGTCCCCCAAGGTGAGGCACCTAGGGGCTAGTGACCATCTTGCCAGTGAGTGTCTTGTAGATTTCGGGGATGTGGTTGGTACAGCTGCAGGAGGAAGGTGCCTGTGGATGGGCCTGGCTGACAAGGTGATGAGCAGTGATGTCAGATGCAGCACCCTTTCCCCTCTGGGTGGGATGAGGCAAAGTCCTAGCAATGCCTCCTTCTGACTCAGCAATGAGCTGCGGGCAGTGCTGTATCTCTACCTTCCCCGAGGGAGCCCGGCACTCAACCAAGTCTTTCCTCCATTGACTTCTGATCTTAGGTAGCTGCTGCTTTTCTCTTCTCTAGCCCCTGTCGAACCCACCTCCCCTTCATTCCCCCTCACCCCCTCTCTCCCCCTCCCTCTCCCTTCCTTTCTCTCTCCCTTGCTCTCTCTCCCTCCCTCTCCCCTCTCTCTTCCCCTCTCTCCCTGCCCTCCTCCCCCTGCCTCTCCCCCTTTCCTCTTCCCCCTCTCCCCTATCTCTCTTTTTTAAAGATTTTTATTTATTTATTTGACAGAGAGAGACACAGTGAGAGAGGGAACACAAGCAGGGGGAGTGGGAGAGAGAGAAACAGGCTTCCCACGGAGCAGGGAGCCCGATGTGGGGCTCGATCCCAGGACTCTGGGATCGGGACCTGAGCCAAAGACTCTAGCTATAAAATCCATTCTGCTCAGGAGTGAGCACGCTTCCAGCCTTCTTCCTCCATGGCCCTCTGATTCCTAGAAGCTTCTGGAACTCCTGCCTGAGGAGATTCTGGGAGAAACCGCTCTGCTCATTCTGCTGGGCTGCCCCAGACAGCCCTGGCCCTCACTTCTCTAGGTAGGAGTCATGTATCCATTGCCCAGTGCCTCAGCCTCTGCTGAGCTCCCACCCAGGCTGGGACCCCAAAGCTCAGGGTTGGAAGCTTTTGTTCTGAGGCAAGTTGAAGTCTGGTGAAGAGAAGATGAAGGTGCTGCCTAATGGACCCAAGGGCAGAGCATCAGGCTGCAGAGGATTGTTGTCCAGCCTTAAAATTGAATGGAATTGTCCCTGATAGGTTTCCAACCATGACCCCCTTTCCACTTTGGAGTGGGAGAAGGTCTGTCCTTGCCTCTTCCACCATTGTACTTTGGAAGCAAATAATTTGTCTGGTTTCAGAGGTTTGCAGCTGGACAGGAATTCGCCTCGAGTGTCCCCCATACCTGATCTAGATGATATTTAGATAGAATTTGGGATTGACAGATGATGCTGGGGCAGGCTAAGACCTTGGGGATTTGGGGACAGGATGCATGTTTTGCATATGAAAGGACATGGATTTTTTAGAAGCCAGAGAACTGAGTGTTGAGGGTTGAATTGTGTTTGTCCAAGATTCACACAACAGAGTCCTAAGCCCTAGTACTTCCAGATGAGACTGTATTTGGAGATGGGGCCTTTGAGAAGGTGGCTGGTTGTTTGGGTGGGCTCTAATCCAAGATGACTGATGTGATGCTCTTATAAGAAAGAGAAATTTGGAACAGAGACAGACACACACAGAGAGAAGATAGAGTGAGGAGGCATGGGATGCAGATGAAAATGGACAATCCAGGTAGGAATGGACTGTCCTTCCCAGTCCTGAGAAGGACCCAATCTTGCAGCACTGGTTTCTGGCCTCCAGACTGAAATCACTGTTTAAGTCAGCCAGTTGTGTGGTCCTTTGACACATGAGCCCCAGAAAACTAAGACAGAGAGGGACCAAAAACCATAAAGCATCTTCTCTAACATAGCCTCTCTAAAGAATTTCCCCCATCAGTTGATTTCCGGTCTTCTACAGGCACTTGGTCAGTAGCAGTGCATAAGGAAAGGTCTAGTTGCCCACCGTGTAGCCAGACTTTCACTGCCCTGTCTGCTTGTCCTAGCTCGGCCATGTGCAACCGCCATGTTATCCCTTTTCAGCTTTAGGGTCTCAGCAAAACGATGAGAATGGGAAAAGAACTATTTGGCTTTTTATTCAGGCTGAAGGGTATCCCTTAATGAACGTAAGTAAGTTTGGAAATATAAACCATGTTGTCAAGGTGATGATCTCTCACCCTGTTCCCTGTACGCTCTGGGGAGGGGCAGCACTTGGGGTGTGCATGGACACAACAGTTTTTAATCCTGTTTCTTGACCACACTGCCCATGGCAGGTGGACTGTCTCTGCACTCCCTGTGGCACTTGGTGCTTGCCATGAGGACAGCCCTCCCGGCATGTACACCCCAGTCTTCCCCAGCGACATGGGTCCTGTACAGCAGGATGAATCTGCAGACACTTGCAGGAGTGCTTACAAATGCACTGCTCTACCAGACACCTGCGGGACCGAGTCTATCAGAAAGGAAGTTCCTCTGGGTTATTTGTAAAGGCTGATTTCAGTGCTAACCCTGTACGATGAGGTCCCTCCAGCCAGTTTCCCCAGTGAATTTTGGAGACTGGAACAGAGGACGAGGACAGGAAAATCCGTGTGAATTTTAGCTTGCAAATGTCCTCACCGTCACGGTGCATGGTATAGGTAGAATGATAAAAGTTGTATAGTGTCTGGAAGAGAAGATTCTCCTTCTTGACCGTGCATTCTCTTAAAGGCAGAGGGTGTTTGGTTCCCACTGCCCTTACCCTCCAGCTGACAAGCTGCCTGGCACCTAGTAGGCATTCAGAGGATGAGCAAATGGATAAATGAGGAAGAAGACCCAGAGGTCAACATTACTTGGAGAGAGTGGTCAGAGAAGGAAAGAGAAAATTCAAGAGCAAGAAAGGGGACACACTTCCCGTTGGCCAACTCATTGTTCCTTTTCTGCCTCTTATGATGACCTTGCTCACAGCCCAGACCACTATCATAGTATTTCAGCAGCACTCTTCACCTTGAACTTGTCTGTTACTTTCTCATGCAACACAGTTTGACACTTTCGATGTCTTACCAATATTTTAGTGCATTCACTCTTATAGGTTTTTCTTTGTTGTTGTTGTTGTTGTTTTGGTTGTCTTTTTCTTTCTCTTGCATAAGTTTACAGGGATTCTCCTAGAGGAGAAGCCAGCGTAGGACAGGATGTATTGTGTTCAGATGCATTCTTGCATTTTCCTGAAACAGAACTCTAGTATTTTGATTCTCTTTCCCTTTCTCCTTCCCCTATGGAACAAGATTCCAGAAGGCCTTGAAATCTGTAAAGATCTACACAACCTTATCTACTGCCACATGTCATTATAGAATTTGAGGGTTTTTAGACCTCAAAAGTGGGCAGCTTGAGGACCTTCCAAAGGAAGCATCCATCACCCTATGCAATAGGCAGGCGTCTCCAAGGTGAGTCTATAAAGAAGTGGGTGAATAGGAAAGTGCAGGCGGCCACCACCCTCCCCACAGTGTGCTCCCTGGATCCAGGGCACAAATCCATGCTTGATCCGACTCTGGGTAGAATTCCTAAGTTAGAGAGGCCATAGTGATAATTCCACAGGTTTAAAATAGCTTCATGTCCTCCCACAGCGACGTGCATGTGTCTTGTCCTTCAGCTCCCTCACCCTTTTTCTGGGAGCAATGACAAGTTTGTCCACACATATTTAGCACTTTTCCCAGGCCCTAACTCTGTTATTCCTCACACTGGATGGTGTGCCTCTATTTACCCTCTTGTAAGAAGAGAGCAATGAGAGATCTAATAGTATTGTGTGAATAAGTGACAGCATGAGTGAAATGTTGGTGTGTGTATTTTTGGTTCTAACAGTGAAGAATGGGATCTGAGACATAGAAGGAAAGATATTTATAGTATTTTCTGGTCGTGCATTTACTAGCTCTGCTACCTCAGCTGTAGTTTGTGTATTGTGTTAATGTTAATTACAGCAATGCTACAGCACTCTATTATGCCCTGTAGAGAAATGGTTAGCTGTCTATAGTACATATTCAAGTATATGGTAGATATAAAAACTCCTACTCCACTGACATAAATCATATCTAAACTTGATCATATTTTCCAGAAGCGAAATATGAGAATCATGCTACTGCCCCTCCCGTCAAGTGATCCGCCTTAAATCCAAAGACAATGTGTGGTATCCAGATTGATTATTTAACAAAAATCAGAGACCACATTCTCTTTTCAACGATACTCTTTAGTAACTAGTTGGAACTATTGATTCAAGATTTTCAGTGCTAAATATTCTGCAGTGTACTTAGAGGGGGGTAGACACTGCTTTTCTGGGTGCAATAGAAACAGCATTATAAGCACATTTCCATGCACGTTACACTCTGGTGTATACTGAGTGTGGGCTGAGAGTACTCAGCACACACAATTTTGAATCAGAAGTTCTGACTTTATGGCTTGGGATCCCCATTTACTAAATTTATAAACTCAGACCAGCCTCATACACTTAGCCTGTATGAGCCATGGTTCTGTCCTTGGGAAAATGGCTCAGGACGTCCTACCCATCCCTGGAGTTATTGGGAGCTTGAGAAGTACTTTATGAAGCCCCTGTATGACTATAAATCACTTGTACAAAAATGGGCCGAGACACTGCTGGAGGGAATTGAGGTAGAATACAGGAAAGGAATTTTAGGCATCTCGTTCAGAGATGTGATTATTTTGCCTCCATAGTGTAGGAAGTCTTTGTCTGAATATTTTTGGGATCGGAGATAGAAAGGAGAGAGAGCAAATTTAAATCCAGCTTACTAGTATTACTTCAAGTTTACCTGATAGGCTAGGGACCTAGCTGAAATTAGACAAGGAATTTCAAGAGCAGGCAATCCAGTAGAAATAATTACAAAGTTGCAGGGTCCTTGTTAAGCGGGGAGCAGCAGGGAACGATATTGGCAAGGCTAACTAGGCTGTTAGTTCCATGGTAATGAGTCCTACTTAAGCCATGCCAACTTTGCTTTTCCTATTACTCATGCTATTTATAAAATGTTGCGATTTCAGCTATATCGGGAGTTGACAGAACACAGGGGATCATCAGTAAGTAACATAGTACATTATAGAATACCTCATTGATGATTAATTCTGTTATTCAGGGTCTGTGATATCACTTACCTTCACCTGAAGTTGGTGTCTGAAAAGAAACAGTAAGATACCACACTACACAGCACCTCAATCTCAGAAAAATATGAATCTCTCTTCTTCACCCACATGCAACCTGAGAGAGCTCTATCACCAATGACATTTGCAGAAGGCTCCATCAGGTTATATGATTTAATATTTTGTTTCTGTCCATAAAACTGAGAATGACAACACCAAACTAAAGCTCACGACTTTAGATCAGATACCCAGTCTGGTATCGGATTAACTGCTGTATATTTTACAGCCGGGGAGTTCATGGCTGGGATTCCATGATGGAATCACACTTTGTGCTTAAAAGATGCAGTCCCTACCAATTCGCATAATTCCACTGGGAGCCAATCTCGTTTGGGATGACTTGATCCTTGCTGATGGCACTCTGATTAAAGCTGGGGATATTTGTTCAAGAGTCCTGGTTATTTAGCTGCAGAAAACATAGTCCACATCAAACAAGTAAAGAGAACAATTTATCTGTTTAATGTATTACAAATAGCTCATGTCCCATCACTTCATGTCTCCATATTTTCTGTTAGGGAGTATCAATATCCTGCAAACATTCATGTACATGTTTGTATGTTAAAGAGGTATTTATTAAGTACAACTGTGTCCCAACGACCACGATCAGATGAAGGGTATGTCTTCTCCCTCTGCTGGGTGTGTATGTAATGAGAACCTATAATGTGCTATGTACTGGAGTGCTGGGGATTTAGAGGGGAAGTCAAGATGCTTGACCTTGCAGAACTCCTGTCCTGTGGGGAGAAACAGACACATGTAGGATTTCAGTAACATGTGTCTAACAAAGAGATGGCTCATAGAAATAAATACTGTAAAGTCCTTCTTGAATAACTTTCTTCTAAGAATCATGTTAGAATATTTTCCACTGTGGTGAGGTAGAGAGATATATTCATTTTGAAAGGAAATGTGTTTGGCATTCCTTTTCTTTTGGAAATATGGAGGTTGTTAAGGAGGGTGGGCAGCGCCGTCTGTTTGAAAGAACAGAGGCCTTGGAGTCCAGCATACAAGGTACAATTCCAGGAGCGACTTGTCCTTAACGTCTCTCCTGATGGTCTGCGTCCGAGGATCACCAAGAAGTGACGCCCGTGTACCAGAAGCAAAGTACCCTTCTGACCTTTTCCTGGAGGGCAACCTGGGGAAGGGCATATATTTGCGTTGAGATTGTTTCCTTGTCTGTGCATGGAAGTGAAGAAATCTTCCTTGTGCATCTCCAGGATGGTTTATAGACACACAGCAGTACTGTAAAGTATATGATGACAAAGAAAATGTAAAGCATGTGTCCCTTAATTTTCAAAGGGCCCTTTTTATGCTGAAGTATGTAATTAGGAAGCATATGTTTGTATATGGTTTATTTTTCAAAGATTTTATTTATTTAATTTAGAGAGAGAGAGAAAAGGCAGGGGGGAGCAGAGAGAGAGGGAGACAATGTCCAGCAGACTCTGCACTGAGCACTGAGCGCGGAGCCTGATGAGGGATGGATCCCAGGGCCCCGAGATCATGACCTGAGCCGAAACCAAGAGTCCGAGGCTTAACTGACTGCCCCACCCAGACACCCCTTTTCCTATGTTTTTAAATGGACTTCAGGAGATGAAGAACCATGCGGGAAGGTGTGGTATGTGTGTGTGGTGCCCTCGCAGATAAGCTGCCAAGTATATTCTCACTCTCCAGAGTTTTTAACAGAAACGTCCTAGTGAGACCCAGCAGAGCTGTCCGGAGCCCCCCTGAGGCAGGACGGAGTGGAGAAGGCTGGTGGGAGCGAGGACAAGGACAGGAGTGTTGTTGGGTCACCCCAGTCACTGGGCATGTGCGTGTCCCGCACCGTCTGTTTGCGTTTCAACTTGGCGCTGCTTCTGTGTTGTTGTCCATCCGGCCTCTGCCCACCGTGGGGCCATACGCACCCCTGCTCATCTCGAAATCCACCACTCCTGCATCTCAGGGTTTTGACTGGCTCCCTAATCTAAATAAATTAAGCAAAATATCTTTTTCTGGCTTCTGAGAATTTTTCTTTTTTAAATGTGAACATGGCTTTAAAGAATCATACTTGCCTGCACATGCGTGCTCGTGCAGCATTAAATCTCAGGCGTGTTTTCCCTAAGAACCCAAGAACTTCAGGTTCTTCACCGAGGGGTGGATGACCCGTAGGCTCAAAGGAATGGGAGGAGGTAGCTGTTGAGCTTGAAACTCATGGGTCCTCTCCACAGGATACGTGAACAAATATTTAATGTTTGCACAACACTTGACCGTACATATATGTATGTTTCAGTGTCATAAACCAGTGGTGGGTGAGAAGATGATGACTTGCACGTGATGAAGCACGCGGTGTCTGCCGTGCGGGTCTGTAAGTCATCCACCACTGCGAGATCCTACTCAAGTATAGATCTTGAGGCTAATAATCCTGCATGTCATTCAGGATGACTCATTTTGCAGTGAAGGGCTTTAAAAATCACAGGAATTCCGGTGGCTTAATTGAACACAGGAAAAGAAGCATCCAAGTGGGATTCTCACCGAGATGAGGAACTTCGTTTTTTTTAACAGCTCTTAACAGAACCCCTAAAATACAACCATGTCCTCTATCTTCTGTAAAGAAAAACAGATTTGCTTTCAGCTTAACTGTTAGCTGTATTTGTTTTAGATGAGGCCAGGGTGCCTTTGTGGAAGACCCACATCCCAGCAATCTCCGTGTGCAAACCTCTGCTCTTCACCTGGCCGCCCCCACTGTTCAGCACTCAGCTCCAGCCCCGCGGCCATCATCCCCTTCTGCTGGTGCATCCCGCTCTGCACCGGCCACAGCTGCCCTTCAAACAGCACTTCTGTCCCTTCCTCCTCGGCCACCTGCCTGCGCCACAGGGCTCCAGAGACCCCCCTTTATGAGCGTGACAGCTGCCTCCCCCCCACGTCCCCCCCGGGGGACACCCTCTCCCGTGGCCTCTGCCACCGTGGTGCCAGGTTCTTGCCCTGGAGCACCGGAGCGCCGAGCCTCCCCCGGCAGCCCTGGCGCGGGCAGGTGTTCAGCTGCGGGAGTTGCGGGTGCAGGCGGCGAGGAGCCAGGTGCTTCGTCAGCCTCTGGCTGCAGAAGGAGCCAGCAGGGAGAGACGCTGAATGGCGTAGCTGGCCTGTGGCCAGGGTTCCCAGGGACCCTGACACAGCGCGCAGGGAGATCCCGGGCCCATGCCGGGTGCAGACCCCCCTCCTGGCCGCCGTGGGAGTTTATCAAGGGTGGATGCACTGTGGTCCCCGTTCCCGCTTCCCCCGACCCTGCCTCCCCACTCACAGTTTACAGCTTTTGCCTGGTCTCTGTCTCCTCACGCTATGCTCTTGCTGTCAAACGTGGTCCCTGACCAGCAATGGCATCCTTTCTGGCAGCTTCCTGGACAGGCATCTCAGGCCCCACCTCAGAGCTCTGGAGCTGGAAGCAGCTCCTCAGGTAACAGCTCCCGGGCATCCACGTCTGGAGAGTGCCCCAAGCTGAGGGGGACCCTGTGGTTGTGACCTTGCCCAGAGACCTTTCAGAGACTCTGCTTGTCCCCTGAGGGACAAACTCTGGTCCGTCCGACCCCGGGCCCCCGGAACGAGGCCTTCAGGCCAGGTCTTCAGGGCCTCCTGAGGAAACCCTTCCCTGCAGGTGGACATGCCACCCAGTAATGGCACCAGAGTGAAAGAAAGGCTCTTTTCAAATTCTGATCAATGTAGAAAGGAGCCTAAGATAAGAGATTAAAATACAAATGGGGGAAAGTCTGGCCCGAGAAGAAATGAGGGTAGAAAACACCAGTGAGACAGTAGTTAAGCTGGTCCCTCCAACGCATTCTGTGAGCCCCCCATTCGTGGAAGGGCAAACATTCGGCTTTGAGTTAGCAAGTAGCCAAAGCCAAAAAGGGAACGCGGCCTGTCATGGGATTCCTGGTGTCCCCAGCCTAAAAACAAACCAGATGCTTTTCCAGAATGCATTATTCTCAGGACTGAGACATGGGAGGAGGGTTGGTCTCCTGAGATCTCATCACGAGAGGACGCTTTTGGGGAGGGCAGCTTCCATGCTAGTCCTAGCAAAGCCAATTTCTTCTTCCACTGCCCTTCAGCACGACGGGTGGGCCCACGAGTTTAATGCATGAACAAGAGTTAAACAAAAAAATCCGAGAGGTCAGAATAGTGGGATCCGGGGGTACACCCCCGGGAAGATGGAGCACAGACCGTCTGAGCAGCAGGGCTGGGCGTCCTCTCTGGAGGTCACTTCTCTCATGACTTGGACGCAATCCGAGGTTCCATGGAGCTCCCCAGAAGAGGCCAGGAGTGCAGAGATCGAGTATTGGTGATTAAGGGCAGATTTCATAAATCAGCGTGAACATGACTCAATTTTAAAACCGTTCTCTTCTTGTTAAAATTAGGACGATTCTCCAGACTTTATAGAAAAAGAATAGCAAGAAACCAAAATACACAGTCTCTTCAAAAGCTGACTTTCATTTCTTTATGGTGTCAGTTGATATTTAGACCTCCCTAAACTGTACAATATTGGAATGGGAAGAAAGAAGAAAGAAAAATAGGCAAGACATTGAAAGAACTTAGCTGTCCTTCAACAGATGAATGGTGTGGCATATATATAAAATGGAATATTATTTAGCCACGAGAAAGAAGGAAACCTTGCTAATTGCAACAATTGAATGGACCTTGAGGGAATCATACCAAGTGAAATATGCCAGTCAGAGAAAGACAAATACTTCATGGTATCATTGACATGCGGAGTAAAAGTCAAACTCATAGAAACAGAAAGCAAAAATGTGATTGCCGGGGGCCGGGGGTGAGGGAGACAGGGAGAGCTTGGTAAGAGAGGGCACACTTTCAACTGTAAGATAAATAACGTCTGAGAATCCCCTGTGTAACATGGTGACTCCAGTAAATAACACTGTATTGTATAATTTAAATTTGCTGAGAGCATAGAATGTAAATGTTCTCACATGCACACACACACACACACACACACACAAGGATAAATACGTGAAGTGGTAGATGTGTTAGCAAGACGGGAGACTCCTTTTATAATGCATACTTATATCAAATCATCATCATGTCTACTTTTCATATCTTACAATTTTGTATGTCAATTATATCCCAATAAAGGTGAAGTTAAAAGAAAAAAAAAGAAAAGGAGAAGCTTGTGCCTACTACCTGCGAGGCTCTTTTGATTTACCTCCTTTAATCCTCATGGCCGACTGATAAAGTAAGGATTAGGAAGTTTATTTGAAACATAAAGAAGCTGAGGCTCAGGGAAGCTAAGTGTCCTTACTGCATCATACAATCAACAACTCTTAGAGCCCGCTGCTCATTCAGATTTGCCCAACTCCAGAGCCCATATCAAAATCCATTCTAACAAGAGCTAATATTGAGTATCTGGGATGTTCATGATACTGTCTCATATACCAGAGAACCATAGTATTTTTTAAAAGGCTTGGTTTCTATCCTCAAGGATTCCATAGTCTGCAGAGAGAGTCAGAGATGCAAAAGCTAAGCAGGTTTTAGCAGCTGTCACGTCGTAGGCCATGAACAGGGTGTGTGTGGGAAGACCGAGAGGGGGGGTCAGGAAACAGTTGAAAAAACACGTATTTGATCATGGCCCTGAAGGGTGAGGAGGATTTCGCGGATGGAGAAAGTGGGAAGAGTATTATTTTAAACTTTTCGGGGTTCCTGGGCCTTGTTTATTTAGAAATAGGTAGGGAGCATCCGAGTTCAATGTTTACAAACCGTATGAGCCATGTTGCCAAATATCAGGGGAAATCTTCGTTGGAGTCCTTTGTCTAGAACGAGGTCTTGGAGGGGAGAGACTGTCCTGTTTATTCTTGTATCAGCAATGCCCGGTGGGTGCCTGATCATCTTACATTTATGGAATGTAGTTTTGCAACTGCAACAATGAATGAAATGTTGATTCCAATAAACCTAAAAATGAGACAGACCTGAACAGTCTTTCTGATTACATACATTGTAGATACTGAGTGACCTGCGTACTTTTCTGTGATACTAATTGTAGCATAGTGAACCTAAGTATACATTCTTTTTGTTCCTAATGATTGAGTGCAGCTTAGTGTCCTAAGGGTCCAGAATCCTGACCCCCAGGGCACCTCCAGGATTTTAGTTGTACTGTTGTGCTGAGAATAAGTTCAAATGAGCCTGGGTGGTTTTCTTTTTTAAGATCTGTGTGTTCTTTTCCTTTCCTTACCAAGTCCTAGCATGCACTCATTTTGTGGTCTTTCTTCTGTTCTGTGTCAATTAAAATGCAGCCATGTTTTCAGCTCATAAACTGGATATGCTGGGAACAAGGGTCTTCATGCATTGAGATGACAGGATGGTCAACTATGGAAAGGGTAGCACTCACTGTAATATGTGATGAGATCCAGATGTGCATTTTCCTCACTAAACCTCTATCCATAAATGTCAGTGGGTCAGAGTTTGGCTTAAATAAGACTGCGATGCTCTGCAGGCTAGGATGCTCATGCCTGTGATCATGCAGGAGGAGATTCATGCTGGACCTACAGCCACAGGTTGCCTGTTCCTGTGTAAATACACGGGCAGAGAAACAGCAAGGCTTCGCTGTGCAGATGTGCGGGCAGCTGGCTGTTGATAAAGACAAACACAAGCTGAATATTTGCCAGCAGAAACCCAGCTCCTGTTGGGTGCTTGGGCGGCTCCTACAAGCATTGCCTTAGGAGAGAAACAGCTATGTTCCCAGATGGAAGTGGACCCCCAGTTGATGTAACCTTCAGAGCAAGAAAAGAATGGATCACTTCTTTTTCTTCCTCACCCCTCCCACCCTTCTTCTGCTGCCTCTTCTCTGTCTTGTCTGGCTCTGTGTCTCTCTTTCCCTCCGTCCCTCTCTCTCTCTGGCCTCTCGGAATCTCCTTCCTTGTGGCTGGTTTTATGTCCTACTCATCAACAGCCTTTCTCCTGAATCACTGGGGTGTCTCCTGTGCCTGGATCGTGGTCCTCAGGCTTTTCCCACTTCCCCACAAACCCGAGGAGCCCTGTGGCAAGCCAGAATCTCTGACAGTGCGTCAGGAGCCTGATGCCGTGTAATGATTTTCAGGCCATGGGGAAAAGGGCAGCTGCTGTGCAGGTGGTACCCCAGAAAGGCTCCCCAGTGCCCAGCAGGAAGCTGGGGTGAGTTTAATTTGGTGAAGCAAATTTAATCACTTGCTTCTTTGTAAATGGGGACACAGGAAAAAACAAAAAAAGGTTTTCTTAGTAGACTTCTAACAAAACAGGCGCTTCTAATAGCACAAATGTCTTCATTCCTCTTTCCTGGGATTCACCAAATTGTAAGACTTTCCAGTAGCTGTCAAGTATGTGAGCACATGTCATGCCGAGGAGACTCAGAACCTCCAATAGGCACCTCTGATACGTCTCTGCATGGAGCTCTGAAAGCATGATCCATGCTTATTTAAGGGGAGAAAAAAAAGAATTTAGATGCTTTTGTCCAAGGCCAAAAAAGTCCTTGCAATTTTTTTCCCTTTACTAATTAGCTGCAGCCCCAATTCATTACAAAGGAATGCATTTATAGATTTTCAATTTATGTCCGCTTTTTGTTTCAGCAAAACATCTGTAAATGAAATCTACAACAGAAAACCTGCCAATCCAGAAAACCCTTTAATACTCGTTATTGTGTGAGGGTAGAAGATTTGGAACCATCTTTCGTAATCACTAGCAAAATCTGTCTTGGGTTTTATAACCACACCAATGAATAAATCATGCTGATATGCAGCCACCCTTAGGACTGCTCTGTGTTTTCACGGTGCAGTTAGCTTTGTCAGGGTTTTGCGTTTTTATTTATTTATTTATTTATTTATTTATTTATTTATTTATTTATTTATTTATTGTAAATAAATAGTTTTCCTTTTATTTTTAAAGAATGTTTAAATCGTCAATTCAAATTCTCTACAAGTTAAAATGAGAGTTTCCAGAAAGAGGTCACAGTCATTTTGGTTGTTTCTATTGCAATGAATTGATTTTCCTCTTTTGGTGGGTACACTGGAGCTAAAAGTTACATATCTAGGTTTATTAGGTAAATTAGATTTAACTCCAATAATTCGTTTACCTTCTGGGTGAAAGGGTGACCATATGTGTCCAGGCCTCAGTGTGTTTATTCTAGTTAGTTCTAGAATCGTAGAAACTAATAGAGATGAATGGGAGCTAAATCTAGCTCTATTCTACATCACTGTCATCCTCATTGTTATCATTAAAATTAAATTTCGCAAAGACATGCGGGCTGGTGGCTGGTAGGTGCAGGTGATTATGGTCCATGGGAAAACCCGGGGGATGTCACTGGCCAAGCAGGAGTGGCACGAGCAGGCGTGGGTGTTCGGGGCACATCCCCTCTGCAGGTGGGCCTGCTCACAGCTGCTTCTTGGGGGCCCTGGGACCCCACACACCTCTTAGGGCTTGCCTGGGTTCAGGGACTGGAGTGAGAGGGGCTCAGGAAGGAAGATTGGGGCTCCCCTCCTGGGTGAGTCACCGAGTCCAGCAGAAGTGTAGCGAGGAGTGGGGCACCTAGAGTCCAGCCTGAGGCAGAGCAAGTACCAGCCCTGTCTGCTGGACCAGGCAGCAGCAGGGGCCTGGCTCCCACCCCCCACACTGGGACAGTTTATTCTATGTGTCGGCTTGGTTGGACTGCAGTGACCAGATGCAGAGTTATAAACCAGTATAGACATTACTGCAAAGCTCTTTGCTAGATGAGACTAACATTTATAATCAGTCTGAGTAAAGCAGATCACCCACCATATTGTAGGTGGGCCTCATCCAATCAGTCGAAGGCCTTAAGAGAAAAATAGAGGGAAGTTCTCTGAGGAAGAGGGGATTCTGCCTCCAGATGGTCTTCAGACTGAAGCTGAGGCATCAGCTCCTCCATGGGTCTGCAGGCTGCCCCCCTGCCTGGCAGATTTCAGACTTGCCAGCCTTCATTGGTCCTAGCCAATTCCTTAAAATAAATCTGCCTCTTTGTCTCTCTGTGTCTCTGTCTCTCTCTCTCATATATATAATATGTCCTTCATACACATCAAATGTGCCTACAAAGTGGTTTTCAGGATGACCTCCCCTTCAAAGCCTGTACTTCTATTTAAAGATGCATCCTCTGTTTCTTTGCTTTTCGACAGCTGCTTAAAGGGACAGATAGGACACATAACATCTTTTATAGAAGCATTCATGAGATTTTTATGATACCATTTTTAAAATTTGGGGATAGGAAAAAGGACTTAACACTATATTTTTTGAGGGGCACCTGAGTGGCCCAGTCGGTTAAGCATCTGCCTTCCGCTCAGGTCATGATCCCAGGGTCCTGGGATCGAGCCCCACGTCGGGCTCCCTGCTCAGCAAGGGAGCCTGCTTCTCCCCCTCCCGCTGCTCATGCTCTCTCTCTCACTCACTCTCTTTCAAATAAATAACTCTTTCTCTTTAAAAAAACAAAAAACAAAAAACTATATTTTTTGAATTCCTGAGAATTTACCAATCAGGTGTAATAGCTATAGATCTCAGCCCAGAACTCAGATGTCGCAAGAAATAAACAATTTTCTTGTTGTTTTTCTATAATTCAGTATAATTTTTGTTCGCAGTCTCCCATCAATGAGGCTGGCATTGGTCTCCGGTAGTCAGGGATGCGCTCTTTCTCTGTGGTGAGCTGCAAGTCAGAGGACCGATGTGGTGGGCACTGGTGCGGGGTGTCTAATTCTAGACTCACCTGTGCTCCCAAGTGTGTGTGCAGACGTCTGCTCTTGGGCAGCCCCGCAATGCGCCCACGTGGACACATTACGTGTTTCACCTTGCCCTCGGGCTCCGGCCACTCTCTCCAGGACTGGGCGCCCTGCTGACGGGTCTTCCTGCCTCTGTGTGTCACGCCGGTGTGCAAGCATCTTGCCAGCACGGTGCAAAACCCTGTCTTCCCAGATGTACTTCCAAGCTCTCACCCGTCTTGGGTTTGCTGCCTCATGGGGGTTCCTGCTAGGAATCAGGGAACGGGAGGCTCCGCCACCCGCAACTCCCCCTCCGCCCTTTCTCCTTTCTTTTTGGGAGCTTGGAGAATCTTCCTGACAGGCGGAAGCTCTCCTTACACCTCCACTTCCTTAAACATTTTGTCTGGAACCTCCTGGGTTCTCCTAACGGTGTAGGGTTTTAGATGTCCCAGCCAGGAGGAGGCTGACTGGTTGGTCCCTCCTCCTGACCCTCATAACTCTCTTCTAGGAGGCCAGGGCACTCCACCTGCAGTGGGTGGGAAGCCGGGGGGCGGCGGGGAGGAGAAAGTGTAAAATATGGTGACCATGGAAAAATGAAATTCAGTGATGATTTTAATACCTATTCAACCACACAGCCGTGAGAAACCCGTATTCCAATGGTAATGTTTTAAGGCAACCCCCTTTTTTTTATACAGATTGTGTTCAACTATTACTTTCATAGGACAGTTTTATCCCCTGCTTTAGGAGACACATCTTATTTATCTCTCTCTCATTTTCCTTACCTCCTGCCTTTGCTTCTCTGGGCCCAGAACAATGCTTGATACATTGCACACACACATGATTATTTGTTAAGCAAGGGAGTGCATGATGTTGAGAGTCCTTAGGAAAAAAAAAAATTTATAAGGCAGAAAGCCCCTCTCGTCTGAATTGTCCCCTGCATATGTCTCTTTGCTTGGGCTTCCTGATCGAAAGCACAGACTTCAATTTTTTTGACACATCAGCACTGGAATCTGGGTCACAAAGATGCAGGTAAACAGACGCTAGCTCGCCCTGCCGCAAATGGTTGTCTGAGAGGAGTGTGTGTAAATCAGACTGTTCCGTCTGGCATCCGTTCGGTACATGAATATTACACTATTGAAGATTTGCTGATTAAATCACCCAAGCCGAAAACAGTTACAGTAATTCCAGACTCCAACTGGATTCCAGTGTCAAGGCAAATCATTCGTGAGCACTGAGCTCATTTAAGCCTCGGAAGGAAACTTCACAGGAGCGCTGTTGGCTTTGCATGCCCCCCATCCTTCAGTCCTTGCATTCATCACTGTGCCGAGCAAACTGCACATCAAGATGCCATGAAATCATGTTGTGGAGTAGGCTTCCTTCTTCTGCACAGTTGAGTATAATGGGCCTTAATAGATGGTGTTAATACTTCAATGGAAATTTACAGTCTCTAAAGAGTGGCCTCCAAATCCTTTTTATTTTCTCTTTTATTTCAGGGGAGGTGCTTGCTGTGGATGGATATGAAATATTATTTCTAAATGTGGAACCGAATGAAAGTTCAAACTTGACCGGGTAGCTGACGGTAAAGAAGAAAGAAGACATGTCTCCGGGGGCCCCGTTACTCCGAGGGAAGAACAATGGATTTGGTGTCAAGAAAATTGGACTCCAGTCCTGCCCCTGCCCCTGGGCACCTCTAGAACATTGGACAACCCACTGAACTAATTTTTCCATAAGTATGAAGCAAGAGGTTTTATCTCTAGTTTCCATGGCTTTATGAGTAAGAAATGCTACATCATGGGCTTTTTCCTATTAAAGTACTTAATGGCTACTTAGCTGGGAATAAAATAATATAATTTGGAATATCGACTTTGAAAGGCATTCAGCCTTTAGGGTTTTGTGGAAGATACTGGAAAGAGTCTAGGGTTTGTCATCAGGCAGAGTAGAGCTTGATTTCCGGAACTGTCCTCTGTTAGCAGTATAAACCTGGCAGGTTCCTCATGGCTTTGGCTCAGTTTCCCGATCTACGAAGTGGGAGGAATGGTACTAATGTGAGCTGTTTGTGGTAAAGATGGGAGAAAATGTGTAAATCACAAAACAGAGTCTTCAGCCTGGGGAAGATTTTCTATGATTGTTAGATAATTTCATTATTGGCAGTGAGACCAATTTATAGTGAACTAAACAGGACCCCGAGATTTTCAGATTTCGAGTGTGGTCAAAGGAAGGAAATTCCTCAGAGTGGTTTTTCCACAGCTTCACTTGGTCCTGAGTGTCCTGGCAGATCTATGGCTTGGGAATCATTCATGATAAGGAAGACAGAATCTATTCCTGGCATCTAGCTGCAAAAAAGCATAGCTATTTGAGTGTCTTGAATATTAATTCCAAATATCCCTTTTTAAATTAATGGACTTTATTTTTTAGAGCAGTTTAAAGCTTGTAGAAAAATCTAGCAGATAGTACAGAGAGTTCCCGGAGTCTGTCCTGGACACAGTTTCCCTGTTCTTTACGTCTTGCATTGGTCTGTACGCTCGTTACTATTGAGGAACTGATATCCATACATTATTAGCAGTAACCACAGTCCATAGGTTACATTCAGATTCACTCTTTGTTTTGTACATCCTACGGCTTTTGACAATGTGTTATGTCAGAAGTCCCACTGCCCTAAAAGTCTTCAGTGACCTACGTTTTCATCGTCAGGTATTTACCCAAATGAGTCGGATCCTTATGGCCACACAAAAACCTGCACGCGAGTGTTTATAGGAGCTTTATTCATAATTGCCAAGACTTGGAAGCCACTGAGATGTTGTTCAGTAGGTGAACGGACAAAGAAACTGTGGCATGCGCATAGAGTGGAGTATCATTCACTGATAAGAAGCAATGAACTATTGAGCCCTGAAAAAACATGGCAGAAACATAAAGGCATATAATTAAGTGAAAGCCCATCTGAAAAGGCTACATACTGGATGATTCCAACTCAATGACAGTCTGGAAAAGGCAGAGACTATAAAGGTCAGTGGTTGCCAGGGTTTAGGAGGGAGGGAGGGATGAACAGGTGGAGCACGGAGGATGTTTGGGGCAGTGAGACTCTTCTGTAGGACGCTGTAATGCTGGACACATGCTTTGACACATTTGTACAAACCCACAGAATGGGTGACACCAAAAGTGACCCCTAATGTTAACTGTGAACTTTAATTAATGATAATGTATTAATATTGGTTCATTGATTGTAACAAATACACCACACCAACACCTGATGTTAGTAATAGGAGAAACTGTTCAGGAGAAGAAAGCTACAGGAACTTTCTATGCTTTCCATGAATTTTTTTTATAAACTTAAAACTGCTCTAAAAATAAAGTTTATTCTTAAAAAAACACAGAAAATACCATAAATGTACTGTTCTGGAAGTTTGCAAAAAGGTTTTGTTAGATAAGAAATCAATATACAGAACAGTATATATGAGACAAAATACTATAATTCTAAGGTATTTCCATATAATTCTATAATCTGTAATTTATACTTTTGATTATATGTGTATGTTTCTATGTACATAAAATATCTGTGGAAGGATATGCGTGAAACTGACAACCTGGTTGATAGGGTACAGAGATAAAAGCCAGGTCTACATTTATTATATGTTATTTTGCACCTCTTGAATTTTGTAAAATGAGTACTTCTTATCTACTCAAATGTCATGAAATAAATAGATGAAATTAGCTAAGAATATACCAGAGAGAGAGAGAGAGAGACAAAGAGAAAATAGCAATAAATTGGTATAAGATAATTAAATATAATGACAATAGAAGGGCAGAATCAATCAATCATATCTGTTAGATAATTCTGAAAGTGAAATAATAAAAAAAACACATAATGACATAAAAAATTACACAATATAAGAAAATATTTACAGGAATAAAAATGATAATTTAAATACAAAGAAAAATGCAAAATGAAATAGCAAAACATATTTTGATATGTATGAGCTATTAAGTAAGACAAAAGCAGGAGAATTAGGCAATTAATTAAAGTACAATTTGTAAAGGAAGAAATGCTCTATGAAGATCTTAGCACAGATATTTAGGTAGTATCTGCCTCATAAAAATTCAGATGTGGACATCTCTAAAAACTCCATCATTGTCATCTGAGCGGTTGTAGTTCACTGAGGGGGTACTGAGGTATGACCTCTGCACGAGGACTGTGCAGTTTGGTATCCAAAAGGAAAAGCTGTCCGTATCTGTCTACACATCCATGTATAGATACATGTTGGCATTATCTAGAGATCTCTGTAAAACTTAAGCTACTTCCCTGCCTCTTCACAGGTTTGAAGCCTCACCTGCCATTCTCTTGCTGGTTCTCCACGGTGACGGGTCCCACTAACCCCATCCCCAACCATAGTGTCCTGCAGGGCACTGGCTTCGATTCTGCAGACCTTGGAGACTTTTGAAGAGGTACATGATGTCACTGAAGCCATACCTTGAGTGGGTGAATTCCAATCTCGTGAGGAGGACGCAAAGAGGTACCAGGAAGTAGGAGGCCACCATGACCTTCCTGGGAGATTATGAAAACGTTCTGGGGAGGACAGGAGGTGTAGGAGTGCAGTGTGTGTGTGTGTTGGGGGGGGGTTGTTGCTGGAAAGGAAGGAGGGAAAGGGAACGAGGTTCTGAGTGCCAGTCACTGAGAAAATGCTGTGTGATTTACAGAAATGGGGAAAAGGGAGAGGGCTATGTATTTACATGATTTTTTTTTTATCTTTAGAAAGACTTAGCCATATATTCTTGGCATGAATTTCATATCACAACAGGAAGTGAGAGCCTACTTGGCCCATAATATCAAGAACTCTAAGCTTACAGAGTGCTTTAAATTGTAGAGCTATATTCATCGAGAAAGATGTTGTTTCACGTGTGAAAAACACATGTTTTGGCTTTGTGGCATATAGTATACTGGTGGTATATAATAAAATGAGGAGTCATGATTTGTAAAAGGGAATGGGAGTAGCTCGAAAGCAACGTTCACAACAGGAGGCTGCCGATTGACTGTTAAGTCAACAAGACATTCTATGGTTCCAGAAGTGTTTCCTTTGCAGTGGAAAAGCAAGTTAAGATAAAATGGCCAGTTTTAATCCAAGGAGGCTACTGGTTGCATGTTTACTCGCTAAATGAAATAGGAAGGGGTGAGGGAAGGTCCTTGTGTATTAGGAACTCTTGGGGGCCCCTAAAGGGTTAATGGAGACTGCCTTTAAGTCAGGAAGAGCTAGATCCTTGTCCTCCTTTTCCTGCACAACATGGGCTTTGCTCTGCTGCTTTGTCTTCTCCTACAATCCTTTTCCCGAGGAGAGCTGCTGCTGTTTGGGTCTCACGCATCAGAAACTCTGGTGCTTGCACTGGAACCCTGCCCCCCAGTCTGTGTGCAAGACGTGAGCCTGCTCCAGAAAGACGGGGCCCGGGAGAACCTGGAAGGGGCTGGGTGCGTGGGTACGGGAGGGTGACATCTTCTCAGTTCTCCCCAGATTACAGCCAATGTAACTACTTCCAACCCTAGAAAATGTTTGTGTTACTTTTATCTGAGGAAGAAATGCGTCCTGATCTATGCAGCTACGGGAGAGTTCCTGCTGCCTTGCACACATTACACGCAGAAGATGGGGAGCTGGTGATTTCCCTCATGGCACAGACGACAGGACTCGGCATGGGAAACACTAAAGGGTAAGTGAAGACCTAAAATTTTTCATTTAAAAGAAGAACATATAGGTTCTGAAGAAGGGTTTGAGGCCTTTTCCACAGAACAAAATATGAGGTTTAATGCATTGATTTCGTGATATTTTGGGGGGTGCTTAGAGGCTTTGTGGCTTTAATTTTATTTTTTCAATTTATTTGATATATTTAACGATGTCACACGAGTGACCTCTGGGAAATGGTGCTATAAATATCCAATATTGTGGTAAGGTGTGGCCACGTGGAGCCTTCAGAGGGGACGAAGGGCAGAAACGGATGATTCATTCTGCCAGGTGCAGGGCTCAGGAAGGCCCGTCGAAGAGGAGAAGCCCCGTGTGCTGGACCAGGGCTCAGGGACGGGTGGTAGTAAAAAGCCTGCAGGAGCAGGTGGGGGCTCTGCGGAACAGCCCAGGCTAGAGTCTCGTGGTTCCCTGCGCTGGAACCTACTTGGGAGTGCAGAGCAACTCCGTCGCATAACCACAAAAATTTTCCTGTATTTCTAATGTGGTTTCAAAAGGTTTTGTCAGATGGCTCGAATTTTGTATATGGACAAAAGATGGTTTTATGGAGCAAAGGAAGCCTGTAATTATTGCTAGTAATATTTAATGCTTAAGAATATTTAATTTTTCGTATGAACGCCCTATTTTTTTTTTCCCATTCTTAGCATGCAACACGGTTTTGGAGTTGGAGAGACATAATCTTGATTCCACCTTTATGTGACCTTGGACTCATTCTGGGGCTTAGATCTCCTCATCAGTGAAATAGGGAAGCAAATGTCGGGCTCATAGAGCTGGTGTCTGGCTACTCCAGGCCAGGGAGCCATGCTGTGGGGCTACTGAGACCCGAGTTCTCCAAGCCTCTCCTGAGTGCACCTGACGGGTTCCTCATGTGGACACGCTGCCTGGTTTCACTGTGAGCCGAGCTTAGTTTCGAATTTTGTCTCTGAATGTATGTGAACAGTATTTTAAGCCTGTTTCCACGGATAAGACGGTCTCTCTTCGTAATGTGACCTTCAGCTCCTGACTCTGGGAGGGTAAGATATCTCGGAAGAGGCTCCCTGATTACATGTGGTGTGGTGCTCGGGCATTTTTGAAACCCAATATGCCAGCAGTAATAAAATACTCGTATTTGAAATTCCTATCGCAAGGCAATGTGGCCCTGTGTTGGTGAGGAGGTTACAAGTGAATGATCTCTGGGTTCCCAAATACCACGGAGCTCACACCCATCCTCCCACGGAGAGTAGATATAGCCCAGCGGTGCCCAGGCCAGAAATAGCGCCAGGATATCAATTCCTCCATGATATTTAGAAACAACAGTTGTGAGTAGAAAGGTCCATGGTCATGGTAATATTGCTTACTTGGTATTTTATTTTTTTTTCCTTCTATGATGGTCATTTAAAAATCTATATTTTTTCTTATTAAACAAGCAGTGGTATTGAGACAGAAAAACATAAAAAGGAAAATTAAAAAAAAAAAATGGAAGTAGAATAATAAAAATTGCCCAGGGATCACCACTGTTCACATTCTGGATTCATAGTCTTTCGACTTTTTTTTTTTTTCTTCTTTTTGTATGCGTACAACTATTTAAAAAGGAAGGAAAACGAGAACCCCATACCAAAGGCCCTCTATCGTACCCCTGGACTACAAAGTTGGGTTTGTGTCTGTATAACACCCCAGCAGGTAAGTGTGGAGCACTTGGCTTTTCCATCTGTTTTGTCCCACGCAGACTGTTTCTAATTTCTGCGCACTGTAAACGCTTCTGTGACCGGTCTTCCTGTGGCTCAGTGTGTCTGGGGGTCTGCTGATGGTTTCCCTAGGACGGTCTCTCCAGGAGGCGGCCGATGCAAGGCGGGGGGCGGGGGGAGAGGTCAGCGTGTAGGGGTGTGGGGGCAGATCACTCCCCGCACTTGCCGCAACACACACACTCACCGTCAGCATAGAACCCCCAAGGCCCGGTGCTCCTGAAAGCACTCGGATTCCTTCAGAGCATCTCTACCAACTTTATGGAGAAATGATCCTGCCCTCTTGTTGTAAGGGGTCGCTCTTTGGTTACTCTCTGCTTTACAGATGAGTAAATGGATTCGGTAAAGTCGAGTTATCCACAGGCAACATATAGAAAGCTCTTGACTCCGGTTTATTTGTTGATAGATTCAGTTTTTGAGGCTGAAGTTCTCTGTGGCCCAAGACCAGCGTGAGGCTCTAGGAAAAGCACGGACCACGCGGTCCCCAGCTTCAGGAACTCCCTGTCAGGAGGCGAGGGTGAGGCCCGTGGATGCCGAGGATGATGTGGGCGCCTGAAATGGGTGTGAGAGGAGAGTTGTGGGAAGATTTCCCAGCCGAGGACATTCTTGAAAGATAGGCAGCGTCAGCCAAGAAGAGAGGCAGGGGTGGGAGGGACTGAGTGAGGAGGGAGGATCCTGGTGGGGAGACAGGCTGGAGAGGTCCAGAGGTGGGTGGGCAGCAGCTCGAAAGGCCTGGGGCCGGGGGCTCATGGCAGCAGCGGTGGGAGGTGGGTGAGAGCACCTCCCAGCTTGAGAGCAGGATGGAGTGGGATGGGGAAGGGGGCGGGAGCCCGGCGCAGGAAGCAGGAAGCTTCCTCTTCCTGGTGTTGAGCTGCACTGGGCCCCAAGTCTTTGGCCTAGCAAGGCTTCCACAGCAGCCAAAGACCCCAGTCCTGCAGCCCGGCTGTGGGGTGACATCTCAGAGTGGCGCTGAGATGCCCTTGATCTCCCACTTCCGTCAGAGTGGTGGGTGAGGGGCGGGAGATCTGCAGAGTTGCAGGTGAGCGGAGCGCAGGAGAAACCAGCTTCGGGCCTGTGGGCACTGCCTTCCCTCCTTGGGAGCTTCCCGAGGGGGAAGAGAGAGAGGGAAGCCAGCCTGTGGGTGTGCAGGGGCAGGGGGTAGGACAAAGCTCAGCACAGGCAGCTGTCAGCATGGGAGGGCAGAGAAGCTACTTGCTGAGCCTTCACGGTCCCACAGGCTCCATCCCATAGGCAGCTCTGCACCTTTTCTTTCCTGAGGTGAAAGAAATAAGCGCCCTCCTTCCCCTCCAGAGCAGGGCTCCTGCCGTGAGCAGTGTCCTTACCCACTTTGAAGGGGATGGCTCTCACCCAAAGCTCAGATGCTTCTTTCCTCTTCTGAGGGGGAAATTTCTAGGGAGCTAGAAAGAGAAGCTTAATGCCTTAAGGGAGACTTTTTATCCACTTGCTAAAAAAAACACGTTAAAATATTTAGTGCATGTCTTGAATGTAACCCAGCCCTCCAGAGCTATTTCTCTCGTGGGGGGTCACGCTGATTTCAGACCATCGCGGTAAGTGCCGCTGTCCACACACAGGGGCCCCTGCTGACTAACGCAGGGCTGTCATTTCCCTTCTTGTGGAAAAACTCTTGGAACGGATTTCTGTGCTCGAAAATATGTTTTATAAGGGTGGTGGTCCTTCCACCCTCTTTCCTATTTTACCCACAGCACTTAATTGTGGCCATTAGAGGTTTGTTGATCCAGTGAAGGGACCATCAACACAGCTCCTACCACTGAATGGTGTTAAGCCTGCTTTTTGCCTTCAGTCTGAGAGGAAGTGTGCATTTCTCCCTCGAACAGGCTTTAAATCACAGGAACGAAAGGTGAAGGTGGGTTCCATGTCCACCCCGAAGGTTAACTGGCTCATCTGTAGCTATCAGCCCCCTGCTCAGGAATAGAGGGCAGAATGGCTGGGCTTCCGAGTTTGCCTGGAAGTGAGCCCTTGAAAGAATCCTTAGAGGATGTCAATTGACGCTGTGGGTTACGAGTCTGTCTAACTGTTTGTGTAAACTCTCCATTTAGGAAGAGAAGACAGGGAAACAGACCTCTACAGCCTCTTAGAGGCAGCCTCAGTACCAGTGCGGAGGGGGCGTCCGGGGCATGAGTCCTTGAGGGACGGGTGTTGGGA
>NC_058412.1:3687042-3708315 GCF_002201575.2 Neomonachus schauinslandi | reverse complement strand
ACGGGTGTTGGGACTGATGTTGGCACAAGAGTGCATTGTCAGAGCCATCCGAGGACGGACACTAGAAACGTGCCTGGGACCATCACTGCTTGTCTAAGACATAGGATGGCATAGTGACCACTTGACATCGGCCAACCAAGGGTGAGTCTTGTAGAAACGTCACATGGTCGCACTAACTTTACCTTTTGGTGACTGTACCAGGCGTTGCAGCAGCTGGAGTAGAGCAGAGACTCCGTGAGGACAGCAGGTGGTTGGCCGAACGTGCACTTGGGTGTGAGGTGGTGTGGCGTAGGCATGTTTCTATTCAGCGGGCAGTGACGTGGACTGACAGCCCAGGATGGCTCCTCTGTGATAAGCTAGTGGGTGAAACTTGGATCCCTTGTGGAGGCTAATTTCTCCTACGATTCTACCCCGGACACTGAGTCAGGACCCCATACCTCAAGCGTAGGCAGCGGAACATGGTTATTCTCAACGGTGGTGTCTGAATATTGAGATGGGGATGTTGCATGATTTAAAAAAATCACAAATGATGGATTTAATGCATTAAACAAGTTATTCCACACATCAGAATCAAAATTTCATGAGTCTTGTTGCAAAGGGTAAAGACAAATGTTCTAAAAAGTAAGTGGGTTTAGAAATAATAAATATAGACGTTACTGGAATGTCGCTTTTTTTGGAGAGGTTATCTTCTTATTGCAGTTTTTTTTTTTTTTTCTCTACTAGTTAAACACTTTGTGGCTATTTTTTTTTTTTGGTAGTTCCTCTGAAAATCAATAAATCATATTTAGCTTTTCAAAGTATAAATTTTACCCCAAATTTTATCCATCTCCTTGAAAATTAGTACCTTGAGGATTTTAGCTCCATTTCAACCTTCTTCCAATTCATATGCTATTCTTGACTTGTATTTGGCATTTGGCTTCTTTCTCTTCACCTTAAAGACTATTTCTATTATTTCTACATATTTACCACTTTCTTAATCTTCACCTTCTTCTGGCTTACTTACATCCTTTAATGAGGATCTGCTCTTGACAAACTGTCTTAGTTTTGTTTGTCAAGAAATGTCTTTATCTGACCCTGTTCTTGGAAGGCATTTCCTTGGTAATTCTAGGTTGGTATTTATTGTATTTTAGCACATTGGAGGTATCATTCCCCTGGCATCTGTCCTCTAGAGCTGATGCTGACAAGTCACTTGTGAGCATCACTCTGCTCCCATGAAGGTAAGCTGTCTTACTCACGGTTGTGTGCGTGTGTGTTTAAATGCTCTGTCTCCGATTCTTACAGTACACTATGCCATGTTCAAGGATGGGTTTATTTTTCTGGGTCCTGCTACACATTTGGGGAGCTTCCTGCTGTCTTTGCTAGGGGAAATCCTCAGTCATGACCTTATCATTTTCCCGACAGGATCGCCCCTGCTCCGTGTTCTTTATCCTCTCCTACCGGGGATCCAGGTAGGTGTGTGTGGACATTTATGCCACGTTCCTCCGAGTTGCTAAGTTCCTTCCTGATTTCCATCTCTTTGCTTGTCTGTGATGCATGCTGCGTCATTTCTTCGGGCCAACCTTCTGGTCGCTACCCCCCTACTCTAGCTGTTTCCGGGCAATGTTAAAGAGCCAGTGGATTTTGCATTTTGGCTATTGTGTCTTTCAGTATTAGAAGTTTCATTGTTTCCTTTTTCACACATGCCCGGACATTTTTAACGGCTCTCTTTCCCGAGGTATTTCCAAGCCTGTTACAACTGTGCACTATGAGACGGGTGGTTTTACGAACCTTTTCCTGATTATTCTTACATCTGGAGTCTTTGTAGAGTCATTATTTTCTCTGTTATTTCTGCTAGTTTTCTTAATGATGCTTCCTTTTTCAATTTATTTGATTATTTTTACCTTGAATGGTTATATTCCCTGGAAGAGCGTTGAGAGAATTCTTTCAGAAATAGGAGGAGCTGGGGTTTTGTTCTTATCAGGCACTGTGGACTCGATCATCTTAAACTAAATTTATGGCTTAAGTTTTTCAGGTTGTGATTTTATGCAAGAGCAGTGTTTCCTCCAGGCTCTGCTCGCCCCAGTGAAATTGCCTGTTGACATGTGGAGGTGTGGGGTGCGGGGATCAACCATTAGTCTGTCCTTACCCTGGAGTTACAGCTCTTTCCGGGTTGTGTTTTGGCAGGGGAGCTGGGCACATGTTGGTTGGGTCCTGAGCTCCTTTTTCTGTTACTCCACAAACCTTAAAAAGTGCAGCTCACATTCTCAGCTTTGACAAATTCTCTAAGGGCCAAAGGGTTTCAGCATTCAGCTTGCTTTGTTAGGATTATGATTTCATTTAGATTTTGGTCTGGTAATCCCTTACTATCATGTACGCTTCTGATGCTGTACCAATATATATATTTTCCTGTGTCTTCCAGAATTTCTCGATGTTTTCAGCAGTATTGGTATGACTAACTGAGCTTACTTACTTTTTATCGCTTCCTGCCCCCTCCTAATTATCCGAAGGATCTAGAAATGACTGATTTATCTCTTTAGCCTACTCAGGCTCAAATCTATTCCAAAAATATTTATTTTTATAAAGCTAGCCTCTGTTAAAAGACATTCAACATATAAATGACAGGACACCGATTATCCTCCAGTGTGATTAGGACCTTGCAATCTTCCTGGGTCCTCCAATATGCCAGTGATCACTAGTGAGCTTAACAAATCCGAGGGTTGTAAATGATTGGTTTGAATCTTTGACGCGCCCTAACTGCATTTTTGAAGCGCTGTGGCCTATTCCAGGCGTAGTAATTCAGTGGGAACTGTGGCTCTGAGTGGAGGCTCCATCATCCCCCAGCCCGCTGATGGGATAAGACCGGATCCCTCTGCGTGTGAGCGCTCTCATTTGCAGCTTAGTGCAAATCATACTTGATCAGGTGTCCCGAGGCGATTCGGGGAGTGTCAGAGAAGATAGACCGCGCATGCGCTTTGTAAACGGTTTCCATACCCGAGTAAATATAGTCTAAGAACCGATAAGATACACAATGAACAAGGAAAGTAAGATCCCATTTTTATGTTTCTATTTCATGGATTCCAGGAAAATTAAAGTTTACAGGAGTCTCTCTGGAGTCGCTCACTAGAATGCCATTGGCTGGGTTTATCAGTGTTATTTGCAAAGAGAAGGTTCAGGCACCCAAATTCATCTTTCATTTCACCTTGCTCAGCCTCTGACTTCAATACGCACCTCATGTTTCCCCCAGAATTTTTTTTTAATTCTTTAAAAGATTTTATTTATTTGAGAGAGAGAGAGAGAGAGAGAGAGCACAGCAGGGGGAGGGGCAGAAGGAGAACCAGACTCCCTGCTGAGCAGGGAGCCCGATGCAGGACTGGATCCCAGGACCCTGAGATCATGACCTGAGCGGAGGGCAGAAGCTTAACGACTGACCCACCCAGGTGCCCCTTCCCCAGAAATTCTTTTGAGTTATGTAGACAGTACTCTGTTGAAGAGATTTTGTTTTATTCTTTGAACGGTGAGTCCCCGATACCAAGGCCTGTGCATTCAGAAGGGGCTGCAGGCTCTTTGCCTCTGGAGAAAACCCCAGGAGAGTCTTAGCTGGCCCCTCGAGGCAGCACACTTGCTTTGTTTCCTACTGTTACCTGGACTAAGTAGAGTAATGACACAGACCTGGGCACAGACGTCTATGTCCCGGCCTTTTCCAGTTGTAACTACAGGATATTGGGCAAGTGGCTGCACATTTTGGTGTTAATTTTCCTCACTGAAAAACAGGAAGGAAAAATGTCGTCTTAATAGTGTTTGGGGGAGAAGCAAGTAGAACATTTTATATGATATTCCTTTATGAATTGTAAAACAAAGTTCAAAATTTCAAATGTATTTATTATATCTATCTCTTTATCTGTTTCATCTTGTTCTAAACTACTATCTATGTGATGTAAGCAAGATATATATATATGTATATATCATATATGTATATATTACATATATGATATATACATATAAAATAGAATTTGTTAAATATACATGAGATATCATGGTGTATGAATAAGGCCAGTAAGTCTGTCTCCTTCTGTGATGGAACCTTTAAGAAGCAGCAGGTGTGATAGTCAAAATATTGACTTCCTAGTGTGATAGAGATCCTGGCTTGTCGGGACAGATGGCAGTGTTAGGACAGGGTCTGCAGGCTCCAGGGGTCTCTCCTGAGGTTGCTGAGTTGCCAGGGGGTTTCTGGAGAGGTCTTGGCAAGGGAGCTGGACTGGAAGGGTTTGAACATCTCAACATCTGGAATATGTGTGCCAAGTTATAACCAGGGAGTGGTAACTTTCCTCACGGGGTAGAAAGTTTCCAAAGACTAGGTTTTCTTATCTGTCTTTCCTGTGATGAGCTGCAAGCACTGTGTCCACATGCTGCGCTCTCGCAAGAGTATGGGACGGAAGCTCACAGATGTACCATCAAAAAGGTAAGGGATGTCAAGTTCAGGAGGGAACGGACCCCAGGACCCATGGACTCACCCTGTTGTGTAGTCGTCAGCCTGCAGAGAGAGTGTGTGTGCTTGACTCAGTCTCCTCCAATGGAACAGGTGTATCCTGAGTCCGTCCCATTACCCAGGGAATGACAGTCAAAGGCCCATCCAAAACTGGCCCCTCTGAAAAGCAACTGGTAAAATGAAGTTTCTATGTAGTTAGGACAACAATGAAGGCCGGGCGGGGGAAAGAGAATCTGATTGCTTGGATCAAGTTCCTGGTGGAGTTTGCATGTAATTCAGGGTCTTTACATTTTGCGAACAAAACAAATGTTAAAGCAAACAGAAGAACATTTACAAAAGGCTAAATCCATCAGTCCCAATGAAAATGCATCTACTTCAGGATGCATTTCATGAATATCTGAAGCAGCATTTCTCTGATTGGTTAGATATCCGTTGCCTGTAAGGAACATGCTTTCTAAAGAATGTGTGACACATCACAAGAACCAGAGAGTTTATTTGTTTGAGATGATTATAAACATATAGTTTTTACTGTTAAAATAAGTATCGGGGCACCTGGGTGGCTCAGATGGTTAAGCATCTGCCTTCGGCTCAGGTCATGATCCCAGCGTCCTGGGATCGAGTCCCGCATCGGGCTCCCTGCTTCTTGGGAGCCTGCTTCTCCCTCTGCCTCTCTCTCTCTCTCTGTCTCTCATGAATAAATAAATAAAATCTTAAAAAAAATAAGTATCAAATGTCTAGCTATGTTTTTTTTTAAACCTGAGCAAAAGAAAAAACAAAAAAAACCACTTTTTAATCTCATTAGATTTTTTTGAGATTCCTTCCAATATCTAAATAAAGTACTGTGAGCTTACAATGAATAATTTGCCAGAGACATGGGTATGAAGTTAATGACCAGCAGATAGCACTGAGATATCAAGCTCAGTAATAAGCCAGATCCCCAGTAGGAGGGTCTTAGAACATGATACGAGAAACTAGAATATTATAAGGAATTTAGGTAGAAAGAGCACATTTCTCTGCTCTTACCATATGCCCTGATTTGTCGGATCCTATCCATCTAATTTCTGAGCTTCAAATGTCATTCCTTTTTTTTTTTTTCTTTCTATAATAGTTTGGTTGAGGGAAAGAAAACAGGCCCTGCAGGGTTCAGGGGAAGGAAAGAGTTATGGATACATGTAAAACTAAAACTTTCACACCGTTCTCTATAGTTTGGTGAATTAGTGGCTCAACACAATGGTGTTGGCTTTCAGTCAATTGGTTTATATTGTTGTAAACCTGAAGCCTATTCTTCTCCCTGGTGCCACACCTGCTTCTCCAGCACATTCCTTATCTGATGATAGCATCACCAGCTCCCTGGTCAATCAGCCTGCAAACCAGGGAACCCTTATCAATGTTCTCCATCCTCCCGACATCCACTGAACACCATGTACTGCTTACATGGCCATCACATCTCTCAAGTCTGTCTTCTCTCTCTTGCAGGTGGAACTGTCCAGTCCAGCTCCATCCACACCTGCTCTCGGTGCCAGGACACTGTGGGGAGAAACCAGGCCTGGCCTTAGGAAGTATGTGTTAGTGCAGGAAGACTGATAGGTAAGGTGAATGACTAGAAGGTGTGGGCTACTTGAAGGTCACAAGTGTGGAAAAAATAAAGCAGGAAATGGAGACAGGGATGTCCTTCTAAAGGAAGATGTCAGGGAAGATTCCATTAGATGTCAGCAAACTGAGTCAGTTGAGGGAGCTGGGGGAAGAGCATCCCGGGAGGGAAGGAGGCTTTGCACCAGCAGGGATACAGAATATCTGAGTGGGGTGGGGGCACAGAGGCAAGGGGTGGGGTGCCCTGAAGGAGGGGGCTGAGCAGAGACCTTAGCGTATGGATGGGGAGTCTTTGGAGGACCTTGAGCAGAGGAGTGGGGAAGACATGATTCACGTTCTTGTAGGAATGCCTTGCCTGTTGTGAGGAGAATAAACATAAGGACAATGGGGAACCAGGGCCAATCAGGAGCTAAAGGAGCAGAGTAGGAGGCGTGGGGGCCTTGCCATCGTAATATGGTGACAAGGGGTCCAACTCTGAGTATGTTTTGAGGGTGGGGCTAAGAGGATTTTTTGATACATTTGGTGTGGGATGCATTTGGTATGTGGGAGGAGGGAGGGTGAAATCATTTAAGGTTGTACGCAAGTGTTTTGACTTGAGTAGTCTAAACAATATGACCTTCACTAACTAGGATGGGAAGGTAAAGTGGAACAAGGTTGCAGGAGATGATTAGAAATCTCGTCTTAAGCATATTACATTTAAGATGCCTTTTAGACATCTAAGTAGAAATTTCAAAGAGTTAATTGGAAATATGGGGATTTTGCCTTATTAAGAACTTTATTCAGACAATTGTAAACATTTCAATCATGTCGGTTTCCCAAAGCAGATATAAGTCTTTTGAAGCTGATAAACTGACATCATTTTTAGATCAAGACATCAGATAAGAGGAGCATTTCCAAAATGTTTTACACAATGCTCCCTTCATAGCATATGTTCTTTTGAGTTATAGTTACTTTCTTACTTGCTGTCAGAAAAACCTCTATACTCGAAGGTTGAGATCAGCAGTGAGTGTGCTGTGTATGTGTGAGTGTGTGTTATGTGATGTTCTACTGTAGCCACGTGTCATTACAAAACAACTCAGCAAATTCTGTATGCTCATCGTTTTGTAAGAGAGAAACACAACATTCATTTTTAAGTTTACAACATTGTTTAATTTGTCAAGAGAAAACCAATAAACAGTTGGTTTTCATGGTCACTCTCTATGTCCCCATACACATTATTTTTTATTAAAAAACATTCCATTATTGTTCATTACATGTTTCTCTTTAGTAGTGTCTAAAACAATTATTCCCGTATTGATCCATTACTGAAAGGGAATCTAGAAATTTCCACAAGCTGAGACCTGAAGGACACATCACAATTTTCAACCAACTTGTAGCACACCTCGTACATTGTGTAATCTGTTTTAATACTAATTTCTTTACATGTTTAGTAATATTTAATATAGGTCATGTAACAGTAGGAGAATACAAAGAAATCTATTTCAGTTTGTTAGTATATTGTCTCTTGTTTTATTTATTGGGATCGTTGTATTTTCCCATATATTATTTATTTTTCTTTTCTTTAAAGATTTTATTTATTTATTTAAAAGAGACAGAGAGAGTATAAGCAGGAGGAGGGGCAGAGGGAGAAGTAGACTCCCCGCTGAGCAGGGAGCCCGACACAGAGCTCAATCTCAGGACCCCAGGATCACGACCTGAGCCAAAGGCAGATGCTTGACCGACTGAGCCACCCAAGAGCCCCTCCCATATATTATTTATGCTCTTTGTATCAAAATAATAGGAAAAATAAGCTTTTTGGTTATAAGTAACAAAGGTTTCAAACAATAGGAGGCAGATTTTTGTCTTTTATTGTTAGTATCTCTCAAAAGAGACTTTTAAATGTTGTCATTAAGTTTAGTTAAATTTTGGAAGTAGATGCCTAAGTGTACTTAAGCCTGAGTAATTAGATTGTACACATTTTTCAAATACAATCATCACCTTTAAGCCTCAAATTAGAATATGCCCATACGATGAGGGTCAATGTTGAAGACTGTAGATACAACCTATATTTCAAGGTGCTTTCCTGATAGCTTAGATTTTTTGGTCTGGCTTCTTGTCATTATTTAAGCCATTATGGGGCAGTTAAGAGCAAGTAGGACTAACTGAAGAAGTAAAGCTCTGTATTGTCCCACTTACTTCAGCTTACATTATCATATTATGTTTAATTTGCTATTTCTTTGCAGGAAACTTTTAAAGCTGCTTAACCTACTGGTAAGGTTGGTGTAGTTAAAAGTTGACAAGTTAATCCTGAAATTCACTTAAGTGGGCCAGATGAACTGCGCTCCCTAACGATTGGCCGTGAAGGAGTGTGGTCCAAGTGGGGTCCATTCCCTGGGCTGTGTAATGCCCACTTCTCTGTGGAAGCCCAGGGTGATCATTTGGTGTGCAAATCTCTGATGTAAGGACTGAGTGAGGGCTCTGGAGTCACTCTGCATGTTCAATATCACCAACGCTTACATATTTTAATAAAGATTTTGACATCTTGTTTTCAGAGCCAAATTGACATTTTTTAGAACCTACTTGGCATCTCTTGGTCCAGTGGACCAGGTTAGTCTGTGTTGCTTCTTTGGTCTGTCCTGGGGGTTTTGTTCTCTTAGGTTCTCTGATATAAGCTCCATCACCCACCAACTGATGACCTAGAATTTGATCTTTGAAGGATTGTGAACATCAGCAGTTGTGGAAATAAAATGCCAAAGTCTACTCTGGCTTATCCTGGACCAGCCTGAGAAGAGATCTTTGGGGACTGGGATCACACAGAAAGAGGTACTCTGGTATGAATTCAAATGTGTATTTTTCCATGATGATGGTTACACACAATGAACTATAAGAATGACCCTTTCTTCCCAACGAGGAATGAAATCTGCTTGAAAAATGCCAGAACACCATGCTGGAACCCAAGTGTATGATCATGACTCAAATATCAAAGGCTCGTTTTTTTTCTTCCCTAAAAATAGCTTTAAAAAAATAAAGTATGGATCTGATTGTCCCTTATACAAAAGCAAGTTGGAATTTGTAACCTGTGTAAATGCTGTAATTAAAACCTTGTTTTTACATGGATTCATTATGTTACATTTTCCACTAATTACTGACATTTTCTTTAATGTGTACATGCAATGAACATGAGGATATGATTAGCTGGAGTTAAAAGTGTAAGCAGTAATGAGCATATTATGGGTTTCCCTTTGTCTTCCTTTGGGCACTCGAAGGTTCTTGACAATAGGCCTGCCTTTTTATAGGGTTTGTACTCTGCACAATTTTCTGTAAACAAATAAATGCATGCAAAGTAAAACTGACAGTATTCATATACACAAGTTGGATACATTGCCTCCCTTTACGTTACCTTTCTAGTGACAGGCTTTTCTCTTGTTATACAAGTACCCCACTGAAGTACAGAAATACATCCCAGACACAGAAATGGGGTTTCTGAAAGACTCGGGCTGAGACATTCGCAGTGGAGGAACTGGAGACACAGGGAAAGGAGGAAAATGAGAGACCCTACACGGCATTCTGCACATCTCAGTGTGCTGGGTTCTTTGATGTTTAAGACCAATGAACATGCTTTGCTGGAAGAATCTTCTGTGACTCTCCTTTTCTGACAGTTGCAACCAGATGTTTATACATTTACTTTGCTTCTTTGCAGATAATACACACATTGAGAGACGTATTTCCTTTGCTTTGTTTCTCCTGGCTTTTCCACAGGGTTCCTGATTGAGCCGGTGGTTTGGGGGCCAGGCAGCTCTGATGGCTAGCGAGGCCATGGGGACAGAGGCAGCCTCCCCGAGGACCCACGCTCAGCCCTTGAGGTGCCCATGCCGCTCCCTCCCAAGGGGCAGGCAGGGGTCTCAGACCTGTCTCTCTCTCCAAGCCCCATTGCAAGACCTCTGCCCAGCGCTCTCGGCTTTGTTGTTTGTTTTTTTCTTTCACTTCCTTTTCTTTCCTCTTTCTAACCCCATTGTCTCTTTTTCTAATTATTTCCAACATGTGTAACTTGCGAACACTGGAGGAAATAACCTTATGGAATTAAAACCAGGTTTACTAACATTTCACATAAGCAGAACTCACTGAAAGATTTCCGTAAGCCCACCTCAAACCCACTGCGGTAAAGGGAACGAAGGTTGCTTAGCGTCATGAGGTGGCACAAAGCCCATGTCCAGAGCCACGCCAGACATCTCAGGCAGGTGACACCAACTGCTTTTTTCACCGGAACTTGGGGCAATTGCTCTGACAACTCTGTCCTTGGCAGAATCCACAGATCATCAGTGTTGAAGTAGGATTTCTGCACCCCGTGCACTACATCACAAATATTTTACCCTGTGGTTTTCTGATTTTAAATAGCAATAGCCCTAAATGGACTTGTCAAGTTGTCCCTCTTTGAGCTTCTGATCCTTGTCCCCTTCATCCCTCTTACAAGTTTAGTGCCTTAGGGCTGTTGTTTTGGCCCGAGGGCCTTAGGTGCCCCATCTTAGCTGCCTGTTCTCCTTACAAGACTTCTTTGATGCAATATGCAAGACTTAATAGCTATCTTTTTCTTCACTTTAAAATTTCCCAACCATTAGATGAAATTAATCTTATCTAGCAGTCAAGATGTCAATCTGATGGAAATAATTCATTCTAGGTAAGGAACGATGGCCAGTCACCTAGTAAATGCGTTTAGAATAAGGTATTCACATATTCAAGGAGATATTTGCTAGCCCCAAATCATAGCTTTGTCATGAAATATAGTTTAAGACAGGAAGAATTTCTTTCTTGCTGCTTCTCAAACTGCATGTTGTTTGAAATAATGACTAACACGCATATAGTGCTTCGTAATGTGCAAAACACCTTTCATCCACGTAATCTCATTCTGTCTTATAAAAGGTATATGTTACTAGGATCTCAGTTTTCCAGATGAACACACTGAAGATTAGAGCAATAAAGAATTTATCCCTGGTCTGACTTTAGGGTCTGTACATTTAATATATCAGTGGTCAGTAACCATAAAGCTATATTTCATATTTTACTTTCTAAAAACCTTCAACAGAATAACATTTATTTAGTGGCAAAAATATGGACTTCGTTGGCAAGCTCACCAGGGCTCAAATTCTGCTGTGTTTCCTGCTGATATGTTTCCTTGGGCAAATCAAATTGCTTCTCTGAGTCTTCTTTCCTAATCTGTGAAATTATAATGAGAATCCTTATAAAACACCTTGCCAGGTGCTTGGCGCAATTAGTACTCAATAAATGTTATGCATTTTTTAAAAAATGTTATTTATAGGGGGACAGATCATGGGTATTGACAAGACTAGCAATAAAAACACGGCAGGAGACAAGTAATCCCTTCATGGCCATTTTTATGGCTACCATGAAAAGTATATTTGTCATTCCACTCGAAGGCCATGAGCCAGGGAGACAGTTTGAAACTAGAGGTAAAGATATCAGATTTCCAGCCAGGAATGTTACCTGAGGAGGAACAAGAGTAGTCTAGGAGACCCGCTTGCCTCTTCCTCGGGCTCTGCCATCATTCTGTCAATGTCAGAGTCTATTAGCAAGAGTGGTGACCAACTTTTCTATTCATCCAGACCTTCAATCCTGCATTCCAAACACAGCCACTAAACGCTTATTTTGTGCTGATTACTATATCTGGAATTGAAGTTACAACAAAAATTGTAGGAAATACAACCTCTGCCCTTGGAGCGCACAGTCCAGTGGAAGCCACCATTCATTCACCCAAGGAACATTTACCAAGAATGTGATATGCCATGGGTAAAGGGCAAGTTATTTGAGGTAAAAATAGAAGTCATAGTTTCTGCTGTCAAGGATTTCAC
Organism: Neomonachus schauinslandi; assembly: GCF_002201575.2. Lineage (NCBI taxonomy): Eukaryota > Metazoa > Chordata > Mammalia > Carnivora > Phocidae > Neomonachus > Neomonachus schauinslandi. Next base: position 3,696,417 of record NC_058412.1, on the reverse strand, counting down.
AGTGTAGCTATGGAAGACAGAGAGATAAAAACGTAGACTAGAATGAAGAGTAATACATTTAGAGACACAGGGAAACCCAGCACACAATGCCATTTAAAAAGGGGGGGCCACCTGTCCTCGTAAGAGAGGGGAGGCAGATGGGTACCTGGGTGGCTCAGATGGTTAAGCGTCTGCCTTCGGCTCAGGTCATGATCCCAGGGTCCTGGGATCGAGTCCCACATCGGGCTCCCTGCTCCTTGGGAGGCTGCTTCTCCCTCTGCCTCTCTCTCTCTGTCTCTCATGAATAAATAAATAAAATCTTTGGGAAAAAAAAGAGAGGGGAGGCAGAGAATTATAGTAAGAAAGGAAGACACGGGAAGGCTTGCTGGGACACGGTGAGGCAAATTCAAAGGCTAAATCAGAATCAGGTGGGTAAAGAGTGGAAGCTGCCACGTCACAATTGTCCAGCAAGCACCTGCAATGATGATCAACCCTCTGCTCGTATCCGATGCAGTCTGCCGTTCCTCGAATTCTGAGCCGGCCACGATTTCTTCTTCACTCCCAGGCACTGCACTTGGGACAATGTCAAGCAGTTCCATATGTGTAATTGGAAAGCCAGGACAGGACACAGAACGAGGGGCAGAAAAATGTCACAAGAGAAAAAAAGCCTATTCCATACAGAGAAGCACAGAATATAGCAGACTTCTTTCAGAATCTATGGAAGTAAGACAAACAATGGAGAAACATCTGTAAAGGACTGATAAACATGTTTTCTAACCTAGAGTCCTCTACTGAGCAAAAATGAAAGGAAATTAAAGCCTTTTTGGGCGAAATGAATGTTGATTAAATTCTTCATGGATATACTGGGACTACAGAAATGTTAAAGGAAATCACATTAGTAAAAGTAAGATGGTACCAGAAGGAAACTTTGTTCTACAAAAAGGAAAATTAAGAGCACTGGAAATAGGTGAAAAATATAAAAGACTTAAAAAATCGTTTCATCTCTTTAAAAGATAATTGTTTAAAGCAAACAACAATGGCGGTGTACCATGGGATGTGCGACACACATAAAATGTTTGTACTTGAAGTAAAATGTATGACAGCAACAGTGTAAAGAACAGGAGGGGAAAAATGAAATTCTATGGATGTGTGTTCCTTACGCTCTACAGAAATCGATAAGTTAAAAATGTATATTGTAAACACTAGGACAGCTGCTAAAAATTAAGCAAATGGCAGAGACTTTAAAAGATAGAATCATAAAAAATACCCAAATCCAAAGAAAAGCAGAAAAAGTGGGAAGAAATAGGACATGAATAGAGAATGAATAGAAAGATGGTAGACTTGATCTCAGTCACATCGATAATTACAAGAAATTTAAATTATCTGAACCTCCAGACTGAAAGTAGAATTGGCAGATTGGACACAAGCAAAATCCATCTCTAGGTTGTCCATAAGAAGCCCACTTTAAACATAAAGATATATGTTCAAGGGAAAGAATATGAACTGATATACCATGTGGTTGATAGGCATAATTTTGTGTCATCATTATTTTACATTATTACATAAACACAATGGCATTTTAGACATCATGATATTTTGCATAATTACTCCCATTTTATGGAATAAATCCTTTCTGTAGGTATGTAGAAACCTGTTGTTTCAAACACCCATTTTTCTCTGCTCATCCCTTTACACTAGGCCACTATTGGGTCTCAGCAATGATTTTCCTGTCTATTAGAAACCATTGTGTTAGTAGTCATAATGGTAAAGCCACAGAATTCCCAAATGTTATATCAAACCAGTGTGATGGGAGCCTTGCAGTGAAGGGTGAAGGAGCTCCAGAAGGCCATGGAAGCTCTAGAACGCAAGCTCGACCAGAGCAGGGAATTTTGTTTGTTTTGCTCACTGATGATAGAAATAACTTAATAAATATTGGTTCAATGATTAAATGAATGAAGTGATCAGTGAACTAAATAAATGCGGAGTATTCTGGAATCATTCAGAATGGTAGTAGGTAATCATCCAAGCCTCACTCTTAGAACACATAAGAATGCTCCATTTAATGACATACAACCATAACGAGGATCTACAGTTTTCTATGAAAATACGACAATTACGCTATATTTAGGAAAGAAGCAAATGATTAATAACACATAGGAAAAAAAAACCACATAGGCATGGTTGAAACTAAGTTCTGGAATTTATAGAAATAAGCTTCATTTATTAGAGGAAAAAATTACATTGTGTAACACTTTATTCCCCAGAGTATTAGTAAATTAGATGCTAAACCTTTTTAAATGAACCCTGTCAGAAAAACAAAACAAAACAAAAAAAGGTCATTATTTTTAGGAGAATTGCAAAATAAAATAGGCCAGCAATAACATGGCTAGTGACTGAGGTCATAAAAACAATGTAGAGAAGTTGAGTTTTCAACAATCCGGGCAGAGCCAGATCCATTCTCTCCCGTGCTCCCACTCAGCATCAAAGATGTCCGCGAGCCACCTCCCCAGAGGGACAAGGACAAGGTGTCCCAGATCTCCACCTCAGCCTGCACTGCTCATTAATATACATGGCTTCAACTCTTACCCATTCACCCAACCGCCACATCTAAATCTCTGCTTGGAACAGAGTTCCAGACTCATCCACCGTCCGGGTCCCCCTACCTGGGCATCTCACGGACACTTTGAAGTCAATATGTTCATACCTGATATTATAGTTTCAAAGAGCCAAGAACACATGCCTGAGGGACAGACAGCCTCCACTTCTTAGTGTGGACACTTCTTGATTTCCTTGATCTTTCTAGTTTTCAAATTTCACTTCTGTAAAATGGTGATAAACTTCACAGGGTTGTCTCTAGAAGATCATGAAATAATGTAAGTAATCCCTCAAAACCTCTTGCAGACAGCCAGATACCCAGCAGACACAGAAGCAACCCACGTGACTGGCTTCATTCTCCTTTCAAGATTAGAGAAACCCTCCACGTCATTTACTCGCAACCTGGAGTCAGTTACCTGGGTCAGGAATTGGAGAGCGAGCCTTTCAGCTCTCCACTGTGTGTGCACACTCCCGCCTGAATGGCTTTTGAAGTGTCCACGTCTCTTTTCTGCCACCCTCCCACAGCTTTTGCACTTCCTACCTGAAGTGCTTTTTTGCCTGGGGTCAATCCCCTTTCTACTCTGCCTTCCCCAGAACAATGCACTCAGGAAGTGGGAAGGATCCCCTCCCCTCACTTCCTGTGCCCCCTCAGCCTGCAGAATGGAGCTCAAGGACTTTGTTCTTCAGTACCTGCTACCTTGCTGGCTGCTAGGCCCCATTCCCCCCGCACGTTTGAGCCTCAGCGTCACTTACATTCCGTGAATGCGCCCATAGTTCCAGCTCATTTGCCTGGAAAAGTCCTGCACATCTTTGACAACTGGCCTCAGTTATCACCTCCTTCAAGAAAAGCCTTCCCTGACTGGCCTGTATAGAGACTGTCTAAACTTGGTCTCAGGTCGTTAAAATAGGAGGAAAACGTGCCCGGAGTGAGGGGGCCATGCCAGCAGCATTTCCTACTATATGGATCTGTGGTCTGGTCTGTGGTCTGTCCTGAGGCCGGACTGTTGGCTGAATCTTGCTGCGCCCATGCAGACCAGTAGACCAATTTGCAGACCGCCCCAACCCTCCTTCAGCCCCGCCCCTTTACTGCTCTGACCACCTTCTTTCTTGCATTTCACTTTCTTGTTCTTAACTGGCTGGTTCATCAATTAACACAAATAACCAAAGTTAGACAATTCCAGCTACTTAAGAAAATCATGTTTCCGGGAATGTGTTTTATACGTAGTGGGGAAAAAAACGGTCATAATTCTGAAACTTGTACGTGAATATGTTTGCTTAGGGAGTAGCAGCTGTTAAAATACAAATGTGGTATTTGAGTTCAAACTGGAGCAGGAAATAATGCACAGTGTGGTCTACGAGAGGCTTTTTCATCTGGGGCTGTGTGCCTAATTCTGATTTCGGGAGAAGTAAGATCCACAGTGGAGTGGGAGAACGGGTCTGGCCCCAGGCGTCAGCAAATCAGTTTTCAAGCCCCCTCCTCCAGGAGCTGTTAACTGCAAGCAGAGCCTGAGGAAGTGGAGGCTCTTTACGAAATGGAAAAATAATGCCCGTCTCGCCCAGTCGTGCGCGGACCCCGGTGAGGGCTAAGGGCATACAGACACAGGTTTGGCTAATAAAAGATGTCTTGCCTCGACGTGAACGAGTTACAGCCTTCTGCCAGGTTGATCCAGAAAGGGCGGATAGGCTCCTTTACTTGCATGATTTAAAAACCTCTGGCTGGAACCGCGTGGCTCCCCAGCTCAAGCGCAAGTGACGACTGGAAGCGGGCGGGGACTAGGCTGCGCCCCGGGGCCAGACAGCAGGTCCAGGCAGCAGGACCCCCGGGGCCCCCCGCGCCCGAAGCCCCGCGTCTCGTCTTCTCCAGGCTCTGGCTCTCCGCGTTCGACACCTCTCCTCCCGGGAGGCAAGGTCGGAACAGGACTGGGGCACGCACGCCGAGCTGGGTGCTATTTTTACAAGTGTCCACGGAGCGAGTTGGCCCCTGGAATGGTGTGTGAAGCCTGAGTCAGCCGTGCGCGCAGGGACACTCCTGAGAGTGTCATTTCCTCTGCTGCCATAATCGGCCCGACATACGCTTAACCCCTGCGCGGTGACGGCTGGGTGACAACAGCCACACCCGCTCGGCGACCCTGGAACCCCTGGCTCGCTGCGTGGACAGCTGGCGGAGCCGGGCCCGTGTGGTCATTGGCAAAGAATTCCCCTCCGGCCGGGCCGCGGCAACCCTGCAGCTGTCGCGGGCTGCATACCGGGCGTGCCTCCCCGCCCGCGCGGCAACTGCGGGGCGTGGGCAGCGGTGCCCTCGGCCCCCCGCGCCCTCACGGCCCCCGGCGCCCCCGCAGCCTCCCGCGCAGCCCCCCGCAGCCCCCCTGCAGCCCTTCGCAGCCCCCCGAAGCCCCCCACAGCCCCCGCCAGGCGGCCGGGCAAGGCGCGAGCCCTGGGGGGAAAGTGCTGAAAAGAAGCAGAGGTTTTGTTCCTAGAGCAGCCACCCTCTGCGGTCGCTGGCCGCTTCTCTGTCGCTCCCGGGAGCCACAGCTTCCCGGGGAATGGGTCTGCTTGAATCGCGGCTGCGGAGAGGGGCAGGCGTGGACCTGGACCTGAGCATAGCCGGGTTCAGGTTTCCCGCGGCCGGGACCCCGGGTGAGCCTCAGGCTCCTCATCCAAAGCAGGGGACAGAGTGACTTCCGACCCTGGGGCTCTCAAGAGCTTCAGGTCCTGCCCGGGAAGATGCCGAATATCTGGGAGCAGCGCCCTGCTCCCCCAACCTGGGTTACGTAAGGCTCATCTCCTCCTCCTCTTCCTCTACTCCATAGGAGCTGCTCCTCATCAATTTAGTGAGTGGATGGAAAGGGAGGTGTTTTGTGAAGCTTATCACGTTTATGTCAAATTTTAGACCATTAAACTAATCTATGTGTAAGACTCAATCCTGAATAGTGCTTAATTTTAACACAGACTGATTTTCATATGTACACACCCAGCCAATGAACCTGGGTATGCCAGTTTACATTTTAAAAAATTTCTCTTTTTTTAAATTTTCTGTTTCTTTGAATACTGATGAGAAGGGATTTTTTTTCCTATTTTAAAAATTCAGATAAAATACACATAACATAAAATATACCATGTTAGCCTTTTTTAAATATATAGTTCAGTGACATTAAGTGTATTCACACTGTTGTGCAACCATCACCTCCCTCTGTCCACAGAAATCTCATCTTGCAAAACTGAAACTCTATATCCATTAAATGATAATTTCCTATCTCTCCCCCATGAGCTCTTGGTAACCACCATTCTATTTTGTGTCTCTATGAATTCGACAACTCTAGTTACCTTATGTAAGTGGCATCATAGTATTTGTCCTTTTATAACTGACTTCTTTCACTTAATATACTGTCTTCAAGGTACCTCCCCTTTGTAGTCTATGTCAGAATGACCTTCATTATTAAGGCTGAATAATATGCCCTCCATACCACATTTTATCACCAGCAACTGTGTTTTTAAACTTCTAGTTTTTTTTCAAGATTTATTTACTTATTTGAGAGACAGAGCAAGAGAGAGAGAGAGAGAGAGAAAGCATGAGTGGGGGATGGAGACAGAGGGAGAGGGAGAAGCAGACTCCCCTCTGAGCAGGGACTCTGGGATCATGATCTGAGCCCAAGGCAGATGCTTAATCGACTGAGCCACCCAGGTGCCCCAACTTCTATTCTTAGAATACAAGAGAAAATGAGACATACAATCATCAGTGAGAACGTGCAAAGTGAGCAGGTTCTGACCATACAGATGAGATACATGACACTGGAATCTTTGCAAAATGATTACTATTCCATTGTGCCAGGGCCAGTTTTGCAAATTTTTTTCTATGATATAAACATATAAATGTATAAACATGTATGCACATATGTGTTACTCCCATACTCCTCTTTTTATCTCCTTCTTGTCTTTTCCTATTCAGGACAAGAAAAGATTTATTTTGAGGTGAAAGCATGTCACTCTTGTCACATAGAGCTATACATTTTAAAGTGATTTCTATTTTCTATTTTAAACTAAAAAAGTTTCTCTCTGCTGTAGGTTATAGGTAATTTATGGCCAGTTCAGCATTCTATATCCAATCTACTCTTGTCCTCAACATAGCCTGCCTCTCCCCCTTCTTCTCATCCTGCCTAATTCTACATTTCTTTCACTCATTTGTGGATCCTAACCATGTAGCTTCCTTGGGTACAATATTTTCCTTACATCTAAATCTGATGCCTCTTAAACAATATCAATATGACTGTTCCCATTTCACAGATGAGGAAACTGAGGCACAGAGGGTTTATGTAACTATCTAAGGCCAAACATTTATCTGTGTCAGGGTCAAGATCTAGACCAAGTGTATCTGAAGCCAAATATCAGATGTTGCCCTGCACACAATATGGCAATTACCACTTCCTTAAGCCTTCTAACTTATTTTCTATTGGATTTGCATGTGGGTTTTACCTTTTCAAAAAGAACTGCAGGATCCCAAGAACATGAACCATGATTACATCTAGTATTTTGTGCATATTTATTGTTTAATAAAAACTTAATAAAATAGGGAAGATGTTTAAAATAAAAAAAATATGAAGAATAGCAATTTAAATCCAAAGTAAGCAGAAGAAAGGCAATCCAAAAGAAATTAGAGCAAAAATCAGTGAAATTGAAAAAGGAGATCAATAATGAAAATCAACAAAATGAATCTCTTTCTTTGAAATGATCAATAAAATTGATAAGTCTCTAACTAGGCTAACTAAGAAAAATGAGAGAAGATGTAAATTAAAAATATCAGAAATGAAAAAGTAGGCATCACTACAGATCCTATAGATGTTAAAAGGATAATAAAATAATATTATGAACACCTGTATGCCACAAATTTGATAACCTAGATGAAATGGACCAGTTCCTTAAAGACACATTCTGCCAAAACACAAGAAGAAATAGACAATCTGCATATGTCTACATCTATTATATAAGTTGAATTAATAATTAATAACCTTCTGAAATAGAAAGCACCAGGCCCAGATGGGTTCACTGGTAAATTCTACCACACATTTAAGGAAGAAGTTATATTGATTCCCTACAGTGTTATTTGTCTCTTTTGCCCTTGTCTTCATTGTGCTGAGCCGTTGATGGGGAATTTTATTTGAAGACTCATGGCCTTCTTCAGGCCTGAGAGAGTTACTTTTGTTACTTCTCTTTCCGCGATTTCATTTTCTCTACTTTTTTCCGTAGAATTTTACCAGTTTGATGTTGGTCCTCTTGCATGGATCTTGTCTGTGTTTTTTGTTTTTTTTTTTAATCTCATTCTAAGGTCTGGAAGATTCTTAACATTATATTTTTAATTATTTTATTACAGATTAAATACATATCAGTAGTAATATGTTCAATCTCTGTGAGCAGCTGAATTCTGTCCACCCCCCTTCTCCCACCCCCAGCATCCTGTCTTCTATGGGCTGCCTCCAGAAACAAAAACCTGCTCCTCCATGATAGCCAATGAGAAAATAAGATGGGGATGTCAGTCCTACAATACAAGGAACTAAATCTTGCCAACAACCTGAATGGGCTGGGGACATTGAACTAGGATGAGTGTCCAGTGGTGTGGTTGTCATTTGTACGTTATCCACTAATGCTTCTGCTTTTAGTCCAACTTCTAAATACCAACCTCTGTGCTATTTACTAATTCTGAACCCACACCCTCTCTGAATTCCAATAGCTAGATGGCTCTCCTTTTTAAAGCATCTGAGTCATTTATCTCTTTAGTTCATCTTTCCATCCTCTCCCACCTCTTTCCAGAAATTTGTGGAAATCTCTTAACTGTTGTTGATTATTACCAACCCTTAATCTACTCTTTTTTTTTTCTTTTGAACTTTTAATCTTTTATTTTGGTGGAGGTCTTTGGAAGGTGAAGAACAAATGTGTATGTTTATTCCTCAATCCTGAACTGGAGCTGCCTGATTAGTCTTTTTAACAAACTGATTTCCAAACTGATAGCTTTTATACTTACCCTTTCTTGTTCTTTTTGTTGGCATTTCTATAAAGGCAATGCCCTTAGACAAAAGAGGAATTGTTTTTCTGCCCAGTAAATACAAAGACAGACCTTGCCAAGGAATAGTAATGAAGTAAGACCTTAAATGGGCTTTGGAAAAGCCTCATTAAATCTCATGTTATCTTAGGATGTTCTTTGGGATATTGAAGAGAACACAGACTCTGTATGATATACCAGGTTTTCCACATAGCCTTGAGCAAATTACTTAACCTCTTAGCACCCAGATTCAAGTGGATAGAGTATATTACTTTTAAATTTCACAAGATTACTGTACAATGTGCATGATGCCTAAAAAGCACTTAATAAACCATTCTGCAAAGATTCATAGTTACACTCTGTTGGTCACTGCATATGTAATGGGGAGTAACCACAGGCTAGATCTCTCTAGAAGGTCCATTCTAGTGGATGCAAAGCATAAGTAAATAGTCAGTCTCATGACAATACTAGTTACCATCCACTTGTTTCACTCCCATCATCCCTGTGTTGCCACCTGTGGCCAAGGTGAGCTCCATGGGATAATGTGGAGACAGGTTGAGAAGGACTCTGGTAGAGCATGAGGAGAAAGGAGAAAGAAAGATGAAAAGAGCACAGACTCTGTATGATATATAGTCCCTTATATATAGTCTCAAAGGAAAGTTTCTCAAAGCCAAAGTACTAAATAGTAACTTAGCTAAAAGTTCCTGAAACACTATTCTCCTAGTCTAGTGGCCTTTCTGTTATAATCCTAAAGAACTGTTTACATTTTT
>NC_058412.1:3665303-3686642 GCF_002201575.2 Neomonachus schauinslandi | reverse complement strand
AGGGGGAGGGGGAGGGGGAGGACAGAAAGAAAGGAGGCCAGTATTTCAAAGGATAAAAAGGAGATTTGTTTCAGGAGACCACCTAGCCTGGCTTTTCCACCAGCTGCCATACAAGATCATTGAACTCATTCTGGATTCTGAGAAAGGGCTGAACAATTTCATTATCAGCCAATACATCTGGACATTCAAAACAAAGCAGGATAATCAAATCAAAGGGACTGTACTCATAATTATCCCCTCTTCTCCATACCCATCCTCACAGCATTGCCAAACTCTATCCTTAGATCAAACCAGCCCTGCTCCCCAGCTGCTAAACCCTGATGACTAAAGCCACACAGATGTGCTGATGAGATCCATGACGGAGTTTTAAACTTCCAAACTCAGTTTGGCCACAGTGATTCCAGTAATCTGTAAACTGATCTCTTGTTGGTTTCCCATTCTCTAACGTGGCTGTGCCAATTTTTCAAGACTTCTCGTGACATTAACTTAATCCCTGACCTTCAAACCCTCAATATGATCTTTTCCTCATTCCATGGATGTTAGAAGTCACAAAGGTAAACTCCTGTCCACACTTCCACTCCTTTTCCTCCATCCTGATATTTAGTAATCACTCCCCGCCTCTGTGTTTCCTTCTTGCTTATCTCAGTGTTCGTTCCTAGCGAACACCAATGCCATGCCTGTGTGTTGTTTGACCCCATTCATTTCCTCCTTCCCCTTTGGGATCTTCCTCCATAAAACATCCAGTTGGACTCTTTCTAAGTTGAATATTCTGTTTCTTCTCTTCACTCTCTCCTTCTCATCCCATAAATATACCCCACACTCCCATATTGTACAAATCCCTTCAGAGACATTATACACTTGGACAGATATTTGGCAGTTTTCTGGCAAGAGGTAATAACATTTCTTGGGGGAGCAGTTACTTTTTCAATCGTGCCCAGAGTCTCTGTATTGGGTAAAAGAGGGGCTGATCTTCCATCTTGGAAGAACTGAGTTTTCTTTATTTCTTTTTTTCTCCAATCTATGGCCCATTCCATTTGTTAAAAATGAATGCCTTTTTCTCTGTATTTTGTTGACTTTGGCCTTGTTTTTGACCCCATCTACTCCCATAGATTCTGAGAAACCACCCTTCCATTTTTCCAGTTTCCTTCAAAGTTATTTCCAAAGTATGACAATACTTTTCTTCCTTTCACTCCCCAAAAGTGGAAATGAGGACATGATTCTGTTAGCATCTCTGTGAAGGAAGGGAGTTCTTGGCCATGGCATGATTGGTCAATAGTTCCTTGCCCTGAGTGTGGTGGTCTGAAGTAGGGGAGCACTATGACCCAATACAGATGGGACCATGTATGAAGATCACATGTTGGTTTCATGGTATAATGGTGAGCACTCTGGACTCTGAAGATCACATGTTTTATTTTTCCATTGTCATTTTGATGGACATTTAGGTTGTTTCCAATGTTTTTTCTATTGTTAAAGAAAATATTATTAATGAAACTTGTTAAAGGTGGTCAGGTAGACCTTATTCAGGACCCTCATGATAGGTGTACGCACCACTGCAATAGGATTTTATAGTGGAGAGAAACATTTGGTTCAACTCCAAATATGGTGTGGACAAGTGGGCATTTATAACCAAGGAGCATGGTGGAGGTCAGCAGAGGGAAAATTAGTACAAGGAAACATCAGGTGTATGTGGGGTTCTGGCTGACTTGACCTACCAGGATTCTTCCTGGAGGCAGGCCAGCATGGTCAGACATCAGTTGGGGCTGGGAAAGGGATGAAGAACCTGATCAGATAGCAAGGGTGATCAGATATGAAGGGTCGGGGGGGTCTTGCTAAATTCTAACTTAGCAAGATTTTTGCTAAAACTGAATTTTAAAATGTAGGGCACAGATGCACCTAAGAGAAGGCTTAGGAGGCTGACTAAAATTTGGTCAACGAAAGAATCTTTGTCACATTTCAGACAATCCTGGGCAAACATTCTCTCCTTGTTTGCCTATCCTGATGTGAGTGGCCTTTTCTAGGTTGTATACTGACAGTGATGAAATTTTTAGGTCATGGGTCTGCACTTTTTTTGTTTTACTAGAATTATTCCCCAAATTAATTGTACCAGTTTACCTTCCTCATAGTAACATATGAACATTTTCATTGCTGCATATTTTCAATTATTGAAACTATCAGACTTTTGAAACTTTTGTCAACTTGGTCATTTTGAAGTAACATCTCATTGTTTTATTTCATTTTTCTCTGACTTCTCTTATAAGGTGAAGAATTTCTCTGTAACTTAGATATTCGACGTTCCCCTTCTGTTTATATTTTTCTATTTTGGTTGTTTATCTGACTGGTTTGTAGTAGCTTTTGATATACTCTGGCTGCTAATTTCTTTCATGCTTTGACTTGGAAATACCTTTGCTCTGTCTATAATTTGTCTTAGAATTTTGTTCACGATGTTTATTTTAATCTTTCTATATAGAGCTAAACTTACCTCTTTTTCACTTATCAATTGCAGTTTTAAAGTCTCATTTGAAAAAGACTTCCAAATATACACAAATATCAAATCATTATGTTGAAACTAATATAATGTTGTACCTCAATTATACCTCAAAAAAAGAAAGAGAAAAGAGAAATAAGAAAGAAAGAGAAAAGACTCCCATACCTCAGGAAACATATTCTCCTCAATTTAAAAACAAATAAACAAACAAAAACATTTTAAAGTTTTGCCTTTCGAACCTTCAAATTCGGGCACTTAGATGTTATTATTTTATATGTGGCTACATGACTATCCCAGCATCTCAACTTCCTGCGTGAGTTTTAATTAATTTGTTTTCATTTGCCCTGTGCTCTTCCATTCTGAGATCTTGAGGATGCTCTCAACGGTTCCAGAAAGTTTTCATTCATATTCCTTTGGCTTTTCCTGGGCTTCTCCACTATCTTGATGGCTTAATAGATCTGTGGCTACAGGCATGGTTCTTGGTTTCTCTCCTCAAGGACTGACTTAAGAACTACATCAACCTCCCACTAGTTATAGTCATTAGCATCCCAACACATGGAAAACTATCTTTCCCCTGGGTTTCTTCTCTCCGTTATGATTTTCCAGGAAAAGGGTAGAGAGGAAAGAAGACTAACAATGAGGGTTATTATCTGTGTGACCGTCAACTGTGGGCAAGTTCCTTAAATAACTCTGTCCCCATTTTTTCTCATTTATGAAATGAGGATAGGAGCAGGACTTTCATTCTAATGGAGGATTCACAAAATATATAAACGAGTGTGTGTGTGTGTGTGTGTGTGTGTGTGTGTTGTGTTAGAACAAATGCTGGCACATTGCCAGCATATACAAGTGTTAGTTGATACAGTTCATTTCTCCTACTGTTTGCTGAGTAGGTTGTTCTTCATCCATTACTAAAATGGAATGAAACCATTTTACAAGCCAAACAGGTAATATGGTCCTTGAGTTGGCAAGGTCCACTTTGAAAGGACATTATCACTCCTTTCTGATAAAGACATGACTAAATCATACTTGGAGATTCAGCTTCTGGAATACTTGGGTCTCCTGAAAATACTGTCGCAATGTCCATCCCATCTCGTGGAAATCCTTACAGGAAGTGATTTTCCCCCTGGAGACCAGTGCTTCGGTCTGCCCCCAACATTCCCCTTGCTCTCATTCAGGCTGGGATTCAGCGTGCTTCATGGTGGTGAGAATTACAGTAATCAGGCAACATCGAAATACCCCTGAGCTTGCCAACTGAAGTGTAACCCAGAACTGTTTTTCAGGATGAGTGTTGTGATTGTTTCTCCAGGTGTTCCTATTAGGATAATTAATATAATTAACAATAAAGGCTTTAATTATGAATGTTTAATAAGAGGCGTTTATAATTATCACCCAGATCTCATCTAGATCCATAGGAAACTTTTATTGAGTGCTTACTAAGTACCTTACACATAGCATCTTATTGAACCCTTACAATAATCTTTCAAAGATAGATACCAAAATTAAGAGCAATTTAACTTAAAATTTAAGAACGAAGATTTGCTGTATTGTCCTCGGTTTACTGTAATGAAGAACCACAAACTGGGTGACTTAAAGAACAGAAATTCGTTGTCCCACAATCCTGGAGGCTAGAGGTTTGAGACGTTGGAAGGTTGAAGGCAAGGTGTAGGCAGGGTGGTTTTCTCCTGTGGGTGGAGGAGGAAAGATCCATCCCAGGACTTTCTCCTACCTTTCAGTGCCAGTAGGCCTCCTGGGCTTGTAGATGGTTGTCTTCTCCCCGTGTCTTCACTGGTTTTCCCTCTGTGGCTACCTGTTTCTGTGTCCAAATTTCTCCTCTTTATAAGGACATTGGATTAGGGTTGACTCTAATGACCTCAACTTGACCACCTGCAAATACCCTATTTCCAAATAAGGTCACATTCTGAGGTACTGGAAGTTAGAACTCAACATCTTTTTGAGAGCTACAATTTCACCTTTCTATGTTAGAAAGGGCCATGGCTGGGACTTAAAGCCAAGTACATCTGTGCCACACTGCCCTGATTTCTTCCCACTCCATTACTTGAGGTGTCTCCTGACATCTTGGAACTGCTTCCTGTCCAAGTGAGGTTGTCCTTTCCCACCCCTCAGAAACCCTAGTCTCTTCCTTCGTGTCTATATCTCTTCCTTGAGAGTCCCTCCCCTTGCCTCTGGGTCAGCACCTAAACATACTCAGATCTTCCTTATCTTAAAAAGTGTATTATGAGGGGCGCCTGGGTGGCTCAGTTGGTTAAGCGACTGCCTTCGGCTCAGGTCATGATCCTGGAGTCCCGGGATCGAGTCCCACATCGGGCTCCCGGCTCGGCGGGGAGTCTGCTTCTCCCTCTGACCCTCCCCCCCTCATGCTCTCTCTCTCATTCTCTCTCTCTCTCAAATAAATAAATAAAATCTTTTTAAAAAAAGTGTATTATGAGGGGCGCCTGGGTAGCTCAGTTGTTAAGCATCTGCCTTCGGCTCAGGTCATCATCCCAGGGTCCTAGGATTGAGCCCCGCATCTGGCTCCCTGCTTGGCGGGAAGCCTGCTTCTCCCTCTCCCACTCACCCTGCTTGTGTTCCCTCTCTCGCTGTGTCTCTCTTTGTCAAATAAATAAAATCTTAAAAAAAAAGTGTATTATGATTCCAAGCCCAGTTTCCCCTTCAGCTACTAGCCCATCTCTCCTCTGCTTCTCAGCCGAGCCACTGGCTAGTTCCGTTCGTCTGCCATTCCCATCCCTCTTTCCACAAACTCTGCAATGCCCTCAGCGTGCCTTCCACCACGACTATACCATCAACACTGTTTTCTCTACGCCAGCAATTTCTAGGTTGCTGAGTGTCAGGAACACTTTGACCCCAACATCCTACACGATCCCTCAGTACATTTTATTTGCTGGAGGATCCTTTCCTTGAGATGCTGACTTCTCTTAATTTCCATTGAAATGCGGAAACCCTCATGAGCACCTTTAATTTTTTTTTTTTAAAGATTTTATTTATTTATTTGAGAGAGAGAACGAGAGAGAGCATGAGAGGGAGGAGGGTCAGAGGGAGAAGCAGACTCCCCGCTGAGCAGGGAGCCCGATGCGGGACTCGATCCAGGGACTCCAGGATCATGACCTGAGCCGAAGGCAGTCGCTTAACCAACTGAGCCACCCAGGCGCCCAGCACCTTTAATTTTTATGATAAATTGGTTCCCTAAGTATTTCCATCTGCATGAGTTACTTCAGTGACCTTCTATATTCTGATGACCTTCAGCAAACGTCTCTGAGCGACAGTCTTCTGAGATCTGACCTGAATATCTGACTGTTCTTTCTACATCCCCAACCACATGCCCCACAGGTACCTCAGAGTCAGCTTGCACAAAATAAACTCAGGATTCCCCAAATCTGCTCTTCTTTCAGTGTAGTACACTTAGACTATAACACTACCTTGTTTTTAAATTTTGAGGTAAGAACTAGAAAGTGGGTCGTGACTCAGTACTCTTACTCTCCTTCCTCCCTCCAGCCCCACCAGCCCCCAAACCCTCTCAATTCCATCACTTGTAACAGGGCAGGGCCTGTGGAGCTCCCCAGAAAGTAGAGGGGATTCTTGTAAAATAGCTCCTCTGTTCTGACCTATCTGAGGGACTCTTGTTGCTGTAATTTTGGCAATTCCTTAGTGTTTCAAAATTAGAAGCCCTAAATGTTCAAACAACTGTACCAAAAACACATTTGGGAAGATCTTCATCAGCTTAGAATGAAGAATAAAAGGAAATTCACACACTCTTTGGAGACAGCAAGTCTTTCTCCTATCTCTCCTTTTCTGTCTAGGACTTAGAAATGTTTTATACTTTGTTTTGACCATGGCTTTGGGGGGAAAAAAAGTTCATGGCTAATTTCTGCTTCTAAGAATTTAAAGCTGTTTGAAGTCTTTAATGTATAGGGTCTTACATTTCACTAAAAAAAAACACAAAAAACTTTGATGGACACCAGATCCTCTTCTTATTCTGTAAGTTACAGAAGCACTTCTAAATCATGATTATTTTGAATGAAGAAAGGGCATTCAGAAGAGTCCTTAGGTTCTGGATGGAAAGGTAGGGTGCAAGACAGGCCCCCTCATGTGCAACATGGTCAGCAGGCAGGCACAGGGTTTGAAGGAGGAACTCAAAGAGACAGAAACCGAGAAGACAGAACAGCATTGTGAAAATGTCGACATGCTGCCTGCAGTCTTCCACGGAATTGCTATCCTCAGCAAATAGTGATGGCTTCTCTGCAGACTTTTCCTGTCCTTAACTAAGGACAGACCCAGCAACCTGGAGCCTGGGCTGGGGTGGGGGAGGGGGAGGCGGCTCACGGAGCGCAGGGGAGGAGGCTGAATGCATCGCTCACAAGCAGGGTCCAGGCCCCAGATGAACAGCTAACTGAGCCTGAGCATATTGGAGTTTTTCTGTTTGTTTTAAGAAAAATAACTTCTTGGGACGCCTGGGTGGCTCAGTCGGTTAAGCATCTGCCTTGGCCTCAGGTCATGATCCCAGGGTCGTGGTATGGAGTCCGGCATGGGGCTCCTTTCTCAGTGAAAAACCTGGTTCTCCCTCTGCTGCTCCCCCTGCTTGTGCTCTCTTTCTCTCTGACAAGTAAATAAATAAAATCTTTAAAAAAAAACCAAACTTTATTTTTATTGGTCAGTGAATTAGTCCAATTACCGAACAGTATCCCCCTTTCCTTCTAAATGAAAAGATTTAAAAATAACATATCGCCCAATTTGCTGTTCTCAATTGAAATCAACATGATGAGCCTGGTGGGTTTTGATGAGCTCCCCTTTCTGGTCTACGTGTTCACCAGATGAATAGTGTGTTACACTGGGGATATTCGTATTTTTGCACGAATACTAATAAGAGAGACTTGAGTGGGGAAGACCCCAGATGTCTGCTGGTGGTGTGTGTGTCATGCCAGGTAATGTAATCATTAACTACCCCTGCGAGGTAGACGTGATCATGCTCAATTTATAGCACAATGAACTGAAGCCCAGGGATGCAGGATGTTCCATGTTCCATGCCTAAAACTCAGATCTGTAGAGACTAATAGGATTTAGGGAGAGCAACTTCACTTTGCTGGGGTCTATGCCCTGTGCACTGGGAAGTAGCTGTAAGGATGAACTCCCACCAAGCCGGCTAACACCATCCCCTTCTATACAGATGCCCATTTCACTGGATAATTCGTCCCGATCTGCATACAGGTTGTTGCTCAAGCTCACCTACCTACTTACCACATCACACTGTTGCCGCTGTAGTTCAAGGTGACATGACCCCACTGAATCTCAGCAGTAATGCAAGGTCTAGAAGGAAAATGGGTTAGCAGTTCAATGCGTGTAGTACTCACCCATCCAGAACCTGCCAGAGAAGAGCCCCACAAATGTTAGTGGCCTCTGAACAGTATTTCTCTTACAGGATGCTTTTGAATAAATAGGATGAATCCTCAAGAAGTCTGGGATGAAGCTGAAGGTTTGGTGTGAAGAACCTCACTCACATCTGTGCAGAGTTTTCCTCTTTCCAAGATCAGGCTCTGCTTCCCCCTTCCCCCCTCTACCCCTACTCCTTCATGGGGCTCCTCCACCACCTAGCCCTGCCTGCAGGGTCCAGGCCCCTGATGTAGTCTGTCTCTTTGTCACCTTGCAGAAGGAAAGGGGGCTTTTCTTGGCCAGTAGCCCTTCATAGACCAGAGCAGTTTTTTGGTATTTTACTTTTTTAACTAATTAATTAATTAATTAATTAATTAATTAATTAATGTATTTATTTTTAGCTTTGAGGGAAAGATAGAAAGCAGCAAAGCCGATGAGAAGTAACAGATCAGGGCCCCGGCCAAAGGAAGCCAGTCAGGTGAGGTTAAGAAGGCAGCGGGCTCAGCTGAATAGTGGCTGAGAGGCACCTGAGGTCAGGGCTGTGGGACTGAGAGCTTCCGAGGAAGGTTCCAGGTTCTGACCAAGTGCAGGCAGCAGACGGGGTTTCCTCTGAAAGGTCCCTTGACAGTCTGGGGTGCTAGCACTGCATTCTACTGAAATTGGAGAGTCTCTGATGTTTTTACCTTGGAAACACCAGATTGAAACAATTCACCTTCAGGATCAAGGAGCCTCAAATTCCCCAAATGAGGCAGCACTCGATCTGCGTGTGTCATGAACACATACGATCTATGTGAGCTATCAGGAGTTCTTGCCTTGAGAAAATATTTGTTATTCTTTTGGGAAATGACAACGTTTTTTCTAATTACGCTCAAGAATGTCATGGCAACTTTAAGTTCCCAACGCTTTCCTTCTTCTGCTGACTGTTACTTTCCTTCTGCTCTTCATCTCTCTCTCTCCTCCTCCCCTCCTCTGCTTTTTCTCCTCCTTCTTCTTTCACTGTTTTCTGTCTTATAACCCGAGCCACTGTTATTTCTGGGTTTAAGGGAAAAGTTTTCCATATGACCAGGGTCAAAATGTGGAGCTGTTTGTTTCTTTTGCATCTGGAATTAAGAAAGCCATGGCCTTGACTTCTCACCCCAAATGGAAGACATTTATTTGATGCGATGATAACGTTCGACATTGGCAGAAAGAGTGCTGTCATCAGGGTAAAAGCTTACGCACGTCAGACCAGTCAGGAAAGCAGGACTAAGCTCATTCCATGTGCTCTATTTTCCTTATACATTGTCTTATACATAGGATTTCAGTTGAGAGACATAAATGAAAAGTATATTCTGGCTCTTCATTTTGAAAAGGAGAACTAAATCCTTGTGTGACCTTTTTTGTCCCTAATTAAAATTTTATTTGCAGCCTGTGTTGTTCGCTGACTAGCTGTATGTCCTTAAGCACGTTGACCTACTTCTCTGGGTTTGAGTTTTCCTTCTTCTCCAAAATGTGAGGGCTAGAGGAGAGTTCTGAAGTCCCTGCCAGTGTGATAGCTATGATTTCATTAAAATAATCGTGGTCTTGACTGTTACTTTCAAGTCCTTTAAAAAAATATATTGGGATTTCAAAACCTCCCCATATATACCACTTCTTATAATGCTGGTGAGATCCTTCTGGAATAGGCCATGAAGGCTGGCCTTGGAAGGAGACAGAGACTGTCTCTGGGTTTCTCCTACTTTCCTTCCTCCTGCACTCACCCATGAAATGTCCTCCCCCACGGTCCCCTGGGTGCTGGTGCTTCCACGCAAGAGCATCAGCTCACGTGGCTGGCCTCTGCCTTGCTCACCATGGCCTCCTCCCCAATGCCCGTCGTCCCCAACATCCTTTTTTTCTCTTCTCTGCCTTCTGTCTCTTCAGAATTCAAACTAACCAGTATTTCCTTCTCTTGGACTACTACCAGGGATCTCTATATTCAGGGAATATTTAGCAGAAGGAGATATGAGATGTTTTATCCAAGCCCTTCATTTTATTTATGGCTGGGGACACTGAGTCAAGAAAGGGGAAGTGGCTTGACCACAGGACTCCACATTGGCAGAACCAAGAGCACAACCTGAGTGTCCCGACTTTCCACTCTCCCTAACAAATACTTCACAATTGCCAAAGTGGATTGCGCATGTGGATGCAGCCTTAAATATCAGTGAGTATGTACATTTACTGCAGCAAACTCCAACATCAGTGATTGCTCATAATCATTCACTGCATTTTACCAAGGAATAGATCAGGATGGGGGGAAAAGACTTGTTAGAAGTCCAGCTATCCCAGAGGGTATGTATCTAGAAAGTGCGTGTTTGTGTAGGGCAGGGGAATTCTGTCACCAAGAAGGATGGCAAGGCTATCTACTGGGTGGAGATGGAGAAGAGACCTTTCCAGGTATCATTCAGCTGGAACCACAGCTGTGAGGAGTACAAAGATGAGCCCTGCAAAGGTCAATGACTTCTAAATATTTCCTTTTCTTTCTGGGCAAACCGGTCTAATTCCGTCATCTTATTCCATCTGTCCAACTACACTGTAATTGTTATTTTTTTAAAGATTTTATTTATTTATTTGACAGAGAGACAGCGAGAGAGGGAACACAAGCAGGGGGAGTGGGAGAGGGAGAAGCAGGCTTCCTGCTGAGCAGGGAGCCCAATTCGGGACTCAATCCCAGGACCCTGGGATCATGACCTGAGCTGAAGGCAGATGCTTAACGACTGAGCCACCTAGGTGCCCCAAGTAATTGTTATGTTTGTATTATTGTTGTTCTTTCAAGAGTCCATAGAAATGGGGTCTTAATTTTCCCTACATGTATTTTTTACTAGATTTTTGAATGATATTGGCCAAAATGCCACACACGTTCTGTTTTGAGGAACTAGAAATTTGATTGGAAGGTATCCCTATCCAGAATATTGGCTGGAATTAGTGGATTTGCATTTCTTTATAGTTTCTTAGACTTCTCCTTCTGGCCCTTATATCAGAGCTTGACCATCACCCCTCGGGGGATGTCTGGCATGACCTCAGCTGGAATATCCAGAGAAATTTCTGAGAAGCACTTGTCAAGCAAGAAGTAAAGGTTCATCCATCCATGTCAGTTTTGATCGCTAGGTTTCCCCAAACCCAGTAGAATGGTCTGAGCTTCTAAGACAGGAAGACATATTTACCTTGTCCTTGGGATGCTTCCTTTGGAAGGAATCCCGTACTTCAGAAGTTCCTAACAAATAATGGATTCTGGAATCTACATTTTCTCTACAAGCTGCTACTTGTTGAGTTGTGCCAAAGTGCCAGGCGCTGGGTTAGTCACATGGTTAGACACGTGGCATGCACGGTCTGTATCTCCCAAGGAGCTCTGCAGGTTGGTCATTATATCCAGCCGGAGATGTACAAACAAAGACACTAAGAGGGGAAGTGTCTTGCTCAAGATCCAGATTGGTAAGTAGAAAATCTGGGGTTAATACAAGTTTTTAAAGTTGTTCTCTGGGCACTGGGATTAGAAAGCAGGCTATTTCAAACTTCATGCATACACGCTAGGAGTCCTCTCCGTAGTGGAACATTCCATGAGGCTCTCCTATCATGACTTTGAGGAAAACAGTAAAAGCAAGTGGGGACATTTCAGGGCAAGCAGTAATACAGGAGCAGAGTTTGGGAGCTCCTGAGTTTGAGGCTCAGTCTTCTCGGCCAGTTTTTACCTTCATGGTCTGAAATTGTTGGAACGTCACAATAAGGGAATCTGGCTAAAAGTCAATAAAGCAATGCACAGAACTTCAGTTAGCTCATGGTGAGCAGAGCGACATTTAGAAACTGGAGAGGAGGATGGGTAGCAGATGTGTTTAGTGTGTGAATTGCAGCCATTTGAGAAATTTACAAGGAGTTACCTATAGTGCAGAATAAATTTGTGAAATATATCCAAGTGTATACTGGGGATTCAGGAGGTACCTACCCAGTGCCAAGCACGGAGGCAGATTCAAGGCATAGAGGCATGGATAAGACAAAATTTCCGCCCCCTTGAGGGGTCATTCTAGTAGGGAATCCAGAAAAACTTTACAGAGGGAGAGATTTGAGTGTGGGTTCCACATGCAGATATCCTGTCATAGAGCAGGGGCAACATGCTTTTCTGGCAGAGGGAATGGTGTGAGCTCAGGCCCAGGAAATCTTGAGGAGATGAGGGGAAAGCTCAGATACTTAGAAAACATGGGGGACACATGTGCCAGGAAGTGATGGGGACCAAAAGCAGCAGGAGAGCAAGCTCCTTGCAGAAGTGTGTGTCAGCCCTCCACAGGCACCCCGTCTTGCTGAATTCCCATCGGCTGAAGCAAGGCACATAAGCTTGGATTCAAGGGGTGAAGAACTAGGCCTCATCTCTCCATAGAGTTCCTGCAAAATTACGTTATAAAGAGGCCTCATGAAAGGGAAGGCAAGAACTCAAGACCACTTTTGCAGTCAAGCATGGATGATGAAGACCAGCATTGTCCAACAGAACGTTCTGCAACGATGGAAGTGCCATCCAACACTGTAGCTCCAGCCACATGTGTCTATTGAGTGCTTGAAAAATGTTGAATTTAACTATGAATCTGAATTTTAATTGTATTTAATTATAGTGAATTTAAATTTAAATGGCCACATTGGCTGAAGTTTACTGTATTAAAGAGTGAACAACATGTTTAAACATTTTTGATGGAGTCCAGCTTCTAAAGTTTTATTTTTAATCTTCCCAGTGTTAATCTGAGCAGGAAGACAGTTTTCTGAAGCATCATCAGCAAAAAATAGCCCCTTTCCATGAAGTGTCAGTCATTTTGAAGCTCTCTAGCCTGAAAAAGGGCTTGTAGTTTCTGGAAGCTTCAGGCAGTGGCCGTAGCCTCTTGAGAGGTATGGTGTCATGTAGTCTCATGGTGTGGCCGAGTGAATCCTGAGCTGGGTGTCTGGGACACTGATGACTTCCCATTTCTAGCATCCCTCTCAGGGCTGCCTCAGGGATTAAATAAAGAGCCTTGGGGGGTCTTTATTTAATAGTGGGGTGGTATTGGGGTCTAGCCTAGGTGCAGCCCATCAACGTGGAGGTGCAGAGGTGCTATGACTCCAGGGCAACCCTCTCCTGGTGGGGCCAGAAATCAGCAGATAAATGCCACAGCCTTCCATCTTGTCGAGACAAGTCTGAGACTCACTCTCTCCAGTTCCATGGAGCATTCCCAGGGCACTGGACTACAGTTGGCTGTGGTTGAATCAGTTCAAGGATGCCTGCCTCATGGTCTTTCTTTCATTCTCCATTTCTCTCCGACTGCTCCCTCACCTCCACTTCCTGGAATCCACTCCCATGTAAGTTAGTGTCAACCAAGTTTTTATCTAGGACACTGCTGTGGGGAAACCCAGTCTGAGAAGATGAAAAGAACGCCTTTTCATGGACCAGGTGATGGGAATAACAGTGACTCAGACAAGTTATCAATGGGGGAGATGAAGAACAGCGGACACGTTTGATGTGCATTGGAGAGACAGAGTTAAGGAAACATGAAAGTTGATTTTATGTATGCAGCAAGGCAGAAGAAAGTGTGCAGTGTGATTCTCCAGTTTGGGCCACGATGTAACCAAAGGCGTCTTTTACTGAGAGAGATAGTGACATCTGGAAAAGTTCAGGTTTGGGAGGAAGATCATGAGTTCGATTTGGGGTATGTTAAGTCCAAACCAAGTTAAACATGTGAGAGGTATGCATTGAATAAAGTATGAGTAAAGCAGTCCGTTCCCGTGCTTTGTAGTTGTCTTATTTGCAAAAGGAAAGTTATCATACCTGCTACTAAGCTATGTAAGAAATGAATGACACCTACTACATTAAAGTTCAAAATACACTATGGTTTTGTGAGGGTAAAGTAGTGTAATTTGCTTTATAGATAGGAAGCTAAATCATTTGCCCAAAAATACCTTTTCTATTTTATCACATCACCACCCCCCGCTCATGCAACTGTGGTGTGCTTAACCCTCTTGGCAATGGTGATTTCCATTTCTCTTGTTCTAAACTGCATCTTCTGTGGCTTCCGATAATGCACTAGGAAGGAAGAAGCCGCATCTTTTAGGTGTGCAGATTATCAGTTTATTAAATAAGGAATAGCAGTTTCTAAACTAATATTTTCAGACATTCTCTTATTTAATCCCCCCTTAACTGTGTAATATATTTGAGCATATTAGGCATAGAAGGTAGATTCACCTTCCCATGTTACACGTCAAAAATTGATAATTAGAAAAGTGTAGTGTCCAAAATCATAAATAAGGAGGTAGCAAAGGTAGGACGTGGGCCCGTGTCCTATGAATTTCAATCTTGCTTTCCACAAATTATATCGTACCTTCCAGAACCTCCAATCTAAATTTTGTGTGCAAAGCTTAGTTCAAAGGAATCTCAACATTTGGAGAACTTTCCATTCCAAATATTTAGTCTGCTTTGGCATTTTGACTTCCAGAGCGCTGAAATGAAACTCCTGTCTCTCCCCCAAACAATCCCCTTGACTATTTACGAATGCCAGAAATCTTACAATTGCAGTTTGAAACTTTGGTCTAAGTCATTCAGAGATCCGCTCCCCCCCCCCCCCCCCCCCCCCCCCCCCCCCCCCCCGCCAAACACCGTGTTGTACTGAAAACTCTCCTAGGGAGCTTCCAGATCAGGTCAAATAATTTACTTTTGTCTTAATGTGGATAGCTTCCTTTATAAAAATCACAAATAGTCCACACATCCTTCTTACTGTCAGTTCTGCATCGTGACGCTCTGATCCCTGACGCTGGGTCACCCTCTTCCAGGGGCAGACGGCAATCAGCAGGAAGCGGCACCGGGGACGGGTCCTGCTTCTTGAGCACCAACTTTGTATTGGAGACTGTGACCGAGGCTTCCCTCAATGACCAGCTTAATTCTTCCAACAACAGTCCGGGTGGCCATACCATCCCCGTTTTTACAGATGAGGGCACCAGACTCAGGGATGGGTGACACGCTGGTCACTGCACAGCCGGTCAAGGGTTTAATCCATCTTCTCGTTTTCTGCTGTGCCAAACGCTTTAGAAGAGACCCAGTTTGGAGAGTCCCAGAAAGCCGGAGACGAAGATATTCTGAGTCCCCGTCTATGAGGTTGACCGTGTGAATTTTTGACAATCCACCTTGTTTGACAAAAGCAGCAATTTCACAGGGACCCATCCAAGTCCTAGCACGGCAGTCCCCACCGGGACTCGGTTCCTGACCCTATGCGTCAAGACCCTATTTTCCTAGGTTTCTGAGTGTGCTCAGGCTGCCCACCCACCTCTGTCAGTCTGTCCCCATGTCAGCTGCCAATGGGAGATGCAGTGTGGTGCTCTGGTTGAAAGTGTTGATTATTTCCCCGAAATTCTCACAATGGATTACCATCTTTCATAAATGTCTTACGTTAAGATTCCTCTCCATGAACTTGCCCTGGCTTTGTCATGAGATCCTGGGTACTCGCCCCTCATGCATCTCCCCTCCTTCCCTATCTTCCCGGTCTTGCTCTTCCCACATAGGATATGGGCATCATGCGTGGCCTTGACCTCCTCCAACAGCACATAGGAGAAAGTCAGTCTGGGCTTTGGAATCAGACTTGGCTGTGTTCATTTAGGTCCCCTTGGGAGCAGGCCTTGAAACAGAGTTTTGAGTGTAGAGTTTATTTTGGAAGTGATTCTAGGTATGAGATGGGGATGGGAGGGGAGCCAATAAAGGTTTTATCAAACAAGTTACAACCTCAGTTAACTCAGTTTGATCCTTCTGGGGAAATGTGAGAGCCAGTGGAGACCCCAAGCCTAGGTGTCCATACACTGGACGATCGAGGGCCCTGGGACATCTATGCAGTCAGATGTTACATGAGCCTCGGCTCAGGGGGTGGGCATCTCTGCTGCTTCCTGGCACTTTGGGCAGGCGGAGGGGTTTGGTAGCCAGAGAAAGCCCACAGACAAAAATAATACAGGCTTTGCCAATTAGAATTTGGCCAGCTTGCACCGAAATGCTCAGGGATTGGGTATAAAGATGGGGTACTGACCCTGGTTTTGAATTAAAACTGCGGTGTTATGTGACCTTGGGCAAATCTTTAACACATCTGAGCCTTCATTTTACCAATAAAACTTTAAAATAGTGGTCTTTCACTCATAATGGCAAAGAGTGAAATTACAACAGTCGTTCCAGGTCAAATAGAGATGCTCTATGTACGTAAAGAAATATATTTTGTCTGAAACATATTTTATCCCATTGGAACCATGCTTTTTTACAGAATTTTTCCCTGTCTGAATTCTGTTCTTGAAGTCTGTGAACAAGAATCCTGCATCCTACACAGCTATCTTACATTTGAAATTGTTAGCAGTTTCCATTTGGAAAGTATTTGCCCACTCTGGATCGGCAATGAAATGGTAAGGTATCTTGTTCTTGTTTGTTTGTTTTTTGTTGTTTGTTTCTGTTTTGAAGTTTCTTCCTGACATAATTGTGGCTCCCTAAGCAACTGGGTCTTTAGTAAGATCTTGCATCTGGCTTTTGTTTGGGACTATTTGTTTTTTAAGAATATTTTATATTGTCTCAGAACTGACCTGAAACATATATAACAAAACACGAAGATAAAAGGTCTTGGTGAATTTAATTTAGGCAGACACTGGGCTCGATTTCAGTCAATACTAAGCCCTTAGTCCCCAGATGGGGAATGAAAGTGATTTGGGGTAGGATGGATAACCGTGATGAGAAGTGGGTCAAAAAGCCCTCCATTCCCCAAAGAGAATCCTAGTTCCAGATGATCTGTAGCTCTGAGCCGCCCACACCACCATCCAGATCCATCTCGCTAGTGCACGAATTACGCAAACATTGCAGGCAGAGTGGGTAACCGGGGGGGAATAGGGAGTAGTAGCGGAAAGGGGTTTAGATTAGGAGTTTATTTGGTTTGATCTGGGTAGATTCGGCCTTTTGCAACTTCCAAGCAATTTGATCTCTGGATGTAGGCCAGACTTTCAAGAGAGACAGACCTTTTGCTCAGATTCCCGCTCTGTCCCTTGCAAGCTGAGCATGATAATGTATCTCTCTGTCTCCATTTTTATATAAAATGAGAGCAAAATGATCTACTTTACAGGATTATAGGGAGGCTTAGAAATAAGTCTTGTAAAATTGTTGGCACAAAGTCTATACTCAATAGCTCACAGACACTTTTATGCCTTTTGGACAGGTTTGCTTAGATGGCCTATTATCACTTTAAACTCAACTTGTCAAATATCAAGTGGATTTACTTCTCCCCAAACAGATTTCTCTTCTGATTTTTCTTTTCCTGATACTTTTTTTCACATTTTTTTCTTCTGAGTAAATTTGGCTTTTGTTGCTCTTTCTTTTCAGCCCTTCCCATTTGGTGAGTGGCAAAGTTACCCATCACGAGTCAGTAAGTGGCTACCTGTCCCCGCCCACCTCCACCTGCACACTCTAGCGCATCACATTTCCCGGCTGGACAGTGGGCCTCCGTCCCCTCCGAGAGAAAGGTCAAAGGCGTGCACCTGATGTTAAGTGTTATTTTCAGGAGTGATGGGACTCCTGTTGGCCAGGATCCACACAGTGAGCAGGGATCGACAGCGAGGGACCTTGCAGAAGCAGACGCCCGTGATGGAGCGGAGTCCGGCAGCCGTCAGGGCAGAGATCCCCTCATAGGCAGCAAGGATTGTTACAGAATGTGATACAGCAGGATCCAAACCTCATGGAGTCCAAGACTTGTGTGGAGGCCACTAGAAGGAGGTTTTAGTTCTACTCTTCCTAAGCATCGTGGTTTTGCATAGGAACTGAGAATGAACTGAACACAGAGGACAGCAGGCTCAGAGGTGAAGACGCCCCAGCGCTGGTAATGCCACCGAGCCCCTGGCTCAAACTTACCTCAAGGTATAGACTGTTTCACTTAAGCCAGTGATTTGTGTTTTCTGTCACAACCAAAACAATCCCTCAGTGAAAGTTTATGGCATCAGAGTATGAGGTTGTTCAATACCACATCTACACATCATTGAATTAAAAGTTGTGTGACTTTTGAATGCCCTACTCAGGTCCGTTTGCATAAGGCGTCTTGCGTGCATGAAACAGCTACTCCCTTGTGGATCCGGTCACGTTCCTTGGTCAGAAAGGGTCACTCACTGAATCAGCAGCAGGCAGACCATGTCCAGCTTTCAGGTCAGCCTTTGCTTGGTGCTGTTGTCTACACCTGCCCAGACTCTCCCTCCTTTCCCAAAACAGCCAACCCTTTAAGGTTTATGGTCACTACTTCTTTTTATCAGTTTGGCAGAATGAGATCTCTAGATAGTACATTAAGTCTACAGTTTCTCTGAACTACCAACAATTTTATCCAGTATTCATGCCTCCCTGAGACTATATCCCCCTGTGAGTATCTGGTCTCCCTGGTCCCATCACAAGCTCCTGCAGAGCATGGCCTGTATGTGGTCTTTTGGGTCAGTGAATGTGGGTGATCCATCAAAGCAGCTCAGTGCCCTCCTAGAGGGGCTGGGGAGAGCACGTTTACTGACAGGTGCACCTTGTGCCTGGAGTGAGGAATTATCCCACCTGTTAGAATTTCAGAAACTTTTAATCATATAAGCTTTTTCTTTCTTCTTAAACAATGTTTTTTTAAAATAATTTTTTATTATGTTATGTTAGTCACCATACACTACATCATTAGTTTTTGATGTAGTGTTCCACGATTCACTGTTTGCAAATAACACCCAGTGCTCCATGCAGTACGTGCCCTCCTTAATACCCGCGACCAGGCTCAATATTTTTCACACTATGGGGATCGACCCGCAGTTCTCCCAGTTGCCTCTAGAGGTGCATCAGTAGTAATTACATTTTCCCAGTCCCCCCTCCTCAGTGTCTCTCTCAGCACACACACGCACACTCATGCACACTCACACATGTGCACACTCACACTCATGCACACTCATATCGTTAGTTTATGAGGAGCTTTTTCTCTATTTTAAGGTTTGCTCCAATAATTGTTTAGGCTTTGTTGCAAATAAATCCAACATATAACAAAAAATGTGAAGAGCTAACATAGTAATTAAGACACTCAGGACCAGATGATTATACTTTTTTTTTATTCCTATCATCATGACTGAAATATCATATTGCATGCATATGAGGCAGTCACATTTGTGTCATAGGATTAAGTATGCATGAACACTCTCTGATGTCTTACAAAGGGTGTTATGACTTTTGAGTGCTCTACTAACTGAGTGAGCTTGAGAGCCCTTATTCTAGACTGAACAAACCTGACTTCACAGTGGCCGTATGACAGGGCTGTGATGAGTTTACCCAATGATCTGTATGCAACGTGAAATGTGAATAGTTAAAAAGCAATCGCTTGTGATTGTGTAAACGAAACACATAATCTTATAGACTAATCAAAGATGAAGCTTCTATATTCTTGGAGTCTTTTTCATCTCTGAGCAAACTTATTTTCAAAGCCCAAAACATGGTGGTTTGAAGCTAAGATTGTTAAAATAATATCTTAGCCATTATTTTGTGAGAAATGCTTCTTTTGTGCAATAAGAGGAATCCTAGCAAAAACACATTTCCTGTAAGCATTTCCCCATTATCTATTTGGTTTTGACAATTATCTACATTAATAAACATATTTTCTGATGTTTCCTCAGGTTTTTAAAGAGTAAAGGCAACGTAACTTATTTATTTCTTCAGACTACATGGTACAGACTGAATGTGTCTACTCAACATTCATATGTGGAAACCTAAACCCCACAAGGATGGCATGAGGAGGTGGGCCTTTGGGAGGTGACTAGGTCATGCGGGTGGGGCGCTCCTGAATGGGATTAGAGTCCTTATGAGAGATAACCCAAAGAGCCCCCTAGTCCTCTTTCTGCCATGTGGAGGACACAGCAAGAAGACATCAATGAAAAAGAAGTGGACTCTGGCCACTGTTGGTATCTTGATCTTGGACTCCCCAGTCTCTGCGAGAAAGAAATGATTGTTGTTTGAGCCATCTCGTCTGTGGTATTCTGTCATGGAAGCCTGAATGGACTAAGACAATATGTGTATATTCTTGGGTGTAAACACATGTATGTGTGCATGTGTGATGGAGTCAAGCGGATTTGGACTCATTGCAGAGCAGGGGGCCATCCAGCTGGGCCTGACCATGACTATGGGTGAGCTGAATTGAGCTCTTTGGGTTTCCCCTAAGAAGACAACATGCAGATCCTAAAGGGACCCAGCATCTCCACAGAACATGCATGCACGGGAAATTATCATGGCTGAAGTGGTCACCATCGAGGATCTCTCTCTCATGTCACTCATCATCCTGTGCCCAGCACACCTGGGTGTGAAAACAAGCTCTGGGAAACTTGGAGCTGTGTCTGGAGTGGAAAAGTCATATTTTACTTTTAACAGTAGGAAAACACAGGGACTAAGAAAATTTGTAATGTCGCTATTCCAATATAATGGTTCGATCTTAGATATTTAAAGCAGAAGCAATTCACCTGTGAGAAGTGTCTCCTTTCCTATAGAAATACCAACACCAAGGGTTCCTAGTGAGGAAAAGAATCCTTCTTGATCACTCTTGGTTCATTCATTCATTCAACAAATATTCTTCGAGGACCCATTCAGTTCATTACAGCTATGATTGTGAGCAGGAGCTCAGTCGTGCAAACATGGAAACGCTTCGGCCAGTGTGGAAATGTCTTGTTTGGGGATACGTTTCTAGTTCTGGTCTCCATAAGACACAGAAAGACAGATGCCCAAGAAAGCAATGGACTCCTTTTATGAGTTTGGGGAAAGGGATCTCTTGATAGTATATTAAATCATTTTGCTCTTAATGAAACAGATGCTTAGAATACTTGTCTCACCCAAAGGGATTATTTTTTTTAATGGTATGCTTTTGCTTTTAGTTGTGTTTTAATTTTCAGGAGAGCCTTTGTTTGTTTTAGTGGGTGGCTTGCCCACGGACATTCCTCGTTGTATGCTTAAATGAATTCCAGCAGAATGTAAGGTTTGAACTGCTTCTCCTCTCCCCTTCTGTGGTCGATCTTTATTAGTCCCTAAGCTTGTGTCATTCATTTAAAAGTCATTAGTTAAAATGAAAACAGAAACATTTTGGTTTGAAAGCACACAGCATTATTTCATGTAAAATTTTCAGCAACCTCCTTGGTTGCCTGCTACCCGAAACAGAGCAGGCATCGAGCTCCCAAGCAAAGCTTCTTTATGAATGTGACACATATTTTGGTTTCTCCAGAAAAATCATAGAGCTGAGCTGTCCTGCATGCTTAGCTTTTCCACAGGTCCCATGGTACATTTTGTTCATCCAGAAGTACTGAATACTGCAGTGTTTACATGGTAGCCAACATAGGTTGGTATTCCAGTAATTTTTTCTTTCTCGCTTTCTTGCTTTCTTGCTTTCTTTCTTCTTTCTTTCTTTCTTTTTTCTCCCTTCCTTCCTTCCTTCCTTCCTTCCTTCCTTCCTTCCTTCCTTCCT
>NC_058412.1:3552361-3665293 GCF_002201575.2 Neomonachus schauinslandi | reverse complement strand
CTTCCTTCCTTCCTTCCTTCCTTCCTTCCTTCCTTCCTTCCTTCCTTTTTCCTTCCTTTTCAGAGAGGGAAGGTGGAAGGAGCAGAGGGAGAGAGAATCTCAAGCAGGACCTCAAGACCCTGAGATTAAGACCTGAGCTGAGATCAAGAGTAGGACACTTAACTGAGCCACCTTGGTGCCCCCCTTTTTTATCACTTTTCACAGCACATTATTATCCATTCTCTACTTGACCCTCATAACTGAGAACTGATGATGGTAATAATTCCTGTGTCATCATCCAATGTCCCCATTTTATATGAGGAAATGGATACCCAGAGAAGGCAGGTGTCTTGTGGCCCACAACGACAATGTTAGCAAGGGACGGATGGAGCTAGAAACCAGCTCTGCGAGTGCGAAAGCCGGTGCTCAGAGCTGGCCGCGGTCTGCGGTGCCCGGCCTTACCCCGGGCAGAGCGCGGGTCCTCCGCGGGGTGGGTGGGGCGGGGCAGGAACGCGGACGGTTGGGGAACAATCCCCTGCAGGCCCACACGTTACCATACAGCGGGGGTCATTGCCTGCGCTTCGACTCTGGGCCTCGCTGGGCAGCTCAGGAGCGCATGGCGCGAGGGCCTTTCTGCCCGCGAGCCCCCATTAGTGTGCTGCTGGCTTCGAGTCCGCCCTGCAACGTCCACTCTGTGCCGGACACCACCGCCTTCCTGTGTTTGGGAGATGCCAGCGCCTCTCCTTAGCCGAGCTGCCCGGCCGCCTGCGGCCCCCCCCCCCGGTCAGATCATCCCCCCAGATCTTCCGCTTCCCCCAGCTTCTGCTGCAGGCACAGATCTGGCCCGGCCACCTCGCGCTCACACTTCATTTTCAGTGTGTGAAACTCACGACGCAGCTGAGGAGTGCCTCCACCCCATCCACGGCGGCGACTGGCAATGGGCGGCCCTCAATTTCATAACCCCCCCAAATCACCTCCTTGTTCCCATCTCACCTTCAATGTCTAATTGAAATATGGGAAGCTCTAGTTGATAGAGGGAAGAGCAAGATGAAAAAGAAAAATCTCGAAATCACAGCCTGTTGGAAGGATGCTGGTACCTCTCAGACTAGGGTTTCCATATATTTCTTAGCAGTGAAACTGTCTTTCTTTTCCCACAAAAAAACCCTACAAGGAACCACAGCTTGCAACCACGGAGTCCTTCCTCTGCAGGAGGGGCTTGAGGGGAGGCTGCAGGTGCCGGGGGTGGGGGGGGCAGGGGCGGGCAGCCTCCCCGCCTCCCAGCCTCCCTTGATGCTCTGCTCTTGGAGGAACCCTCAGGCTCCATGGAAACCAGAACCCAGTTTGAAATCCACTGACGTAAGACAACCTCCACATTTTAGGTTGGAGGAAACTGATGTTCAGAGAGGTTAAGTGACCAGTCCAAGGTCACAGAGGTAGTTGGTGAGAGAACCAGCACCAAAATCCATACCTCAGGAGCCTCTTTCCTCTGCCTCAGGCTTCGATAAATCATTCCCACTGTCAGCTCTCAGGATATTCTTCCACTGTTCATGGCAACAGAAATAACTTCCTTTTCTTGCTTATTTCACTGCAAATTTGCCAGAGTCTGAGTGATTCTAGAAATGCAGAGCTCCACTCCACACCTAATAAGATCAGCCCCCGGCCCTTGTCTGCCTCATGTCTGTGTTCAGCAAATGTGTTCCCGGGACCAAACCAGATGTTGCCTTGCTTTCTGTGGAAACTTCTGGGTGGCCTTTGGAAGTTCCCTGAGCCAAGCTCTATTTCTTCCATTCAGTCTGAGAATTTCCACACATAAAGAGTGGGGCCCTACAGGGTCACCTGAAGTCTGGGAGCAGTTGCAGCATGGGGTGCATGCCCCCCCCCCAGATTTCCTCTCGATCTAGCGTGGCTGGTGGGTTGGTTGGCGTTGGAGGATGCCGAGCTCTACCAGCTGTCACTGCTCCTGTGTCCCCTGGAGTCCTTGTCCCCGTGGTACCTCAAGATGGCCAAGCTGCTTCTGGCTGCAGGCTCTGGAGGGCCGGCCTCTTGGGACCCTGACCTTGTACAGCTTCCAGTCGGCCCGCATGGTCGTGGGGCTTCTCAGAAGTGATTTTCGGTGGTGGCAATGCATGCCACCTGGCGTGGTTACAACAAGCTTCTTTGCTTTCATCTAGAGCATTCATTTAATCAGAAGTCAGGGTGGCAGATCAATTTATCACCAGAGTGAAATACAAAAGAACAGGGAGAAAACATCGGGCTGCAAGTCAGCGTTGCCAAATATCACGCAGGATGGATACACTTATACCAAAAATATGTTATTTATTTAAAGCTTAAATTTAACTCACTGTCCTGTTTTTGGTTTTGTGTTTGTTTTCACCCCACTGTCACTACCTGTCTCAAACTCAGAACTATCCTGTTGTCCTTCTCGCAGGTTCTCCGGCATTCAGAATGGCTTCCAACCCTTTCTCCACACTGCCACATTAAAGAGCTTTGTTAACATAAAATTATACTGTTGTTTCCTGGTTCAAAAATTCTTCAGGGGCTCTTCAAGTAGACGTCCATTAGCCCAGCGCTCGGGGCTATGGTGCCCTGCCCCCATCCTGCAGCATCTTTCACCACCTCCACCTGGCACTGTGTGCTCCCACACTCTGAACTCACCTGGAGTTCCCTGAATGCGCCATGCTCTCTCAAGCCCTTGCATTACCTCTGTCTGGAATCTCTTCTGTTGGCCTGTTTGTTGGGCAATTGTTCCTGAGGAAAGGTGCTCCCTCTTCCAAGAAGCCTTCCTTGATTCTTTGGACAGGTTTTGCACATGCCTTACACAAGTCTCCACTATGGCAATTGTAATGTCGAATTATTTTGCTTGCCTGCTTTTCAGTCCCTCCTTCCATAGGTCATGGACCACATGACTGTGTACCTCTAAAACCCTAACCCCCAATATGATGGTATTTGGAGATAGAGGCTTTGGGAGCTGGTGAGTTCATGAGGGTGGAGCT
Organism: Neomonachus schauinslandi; assembly: GCF_002201575.2. Classification (NCBI taxonomy): domain Eukaryota; kingdom Metazoa; phylum Chordata; class Mammalia; order Carnivora; family Phocidae; genus Neomonachus; species Neomonachus schauinslandi. The sequence goes on along the minus strand of NC_058412.1, from coordinate 3,662,321 downwards.
CTCTTGATGGGATTAGTGACCTCATGAGAAGAGACCTGAGAGGGATGGCTTCTGTCTCAGCTCTCTGCCAGCTCAGGACACAGGGAGAAACCAGGAAGGGAGCTCTCCTTGGGAATGGAATTGGCTGCACCCAGATTCTGGACGTCAGCATCTCGAGCTGTGAGAAATCATTGCCCACTGTTTCAGCCCCTGGGTCGGTGGTAATCTGTCACAGCAGAGAGAGCACCTAAACCAAAACACCACACAACAAAAAGACCATGGTGAGCAAATGACAGCAAAACCAGAATTTTGAGATTGAAATTTTAAAACTTCACATTTAGAAACGGTGAGGTGTTTTTACAGGCAAGCTACCAGCATTCAACAAAGCTATTTTGCCATTTGTATGTCCCACAGATTTTTAAATCCTGTAATACACAGAGAGCAAAATGACTTTTCTCTAGCCCAGAGAATGCCCCAAATAATGCTGATCGTGTGGGGAGGGACCTTCCATAAAGACCCGGAGGGCAGGCAGTGTTTATAATTAAATTATGTTTAATTTCTTCAGGAGGATTCCAAATCCGCCCCTTCAGTTAGAAGACCTGTGCAAAGAACGGAGGAGAGTGGGCCATCTGAAACTATTCAGGAGCTGTTTTGCTGTGATTTCCTCTGGTCCCTTTCTTGCCAGGGGGGCTTTTGAAACCTGAGGAAACTTAGTGGAACTATTTATCAAGAAGTGGTTTCTTGGGGCGTCTGGGTGGTGCAGTCGGTTAAGTGTCGGACTCTTGATTTTGGCTCAGGTCATGATCTCAAGGTCGTGGGATCAAGCCCCACATTGGGCTCCGAACTTGGTGCAGATTCTGCTTAAAGATTCTCTCCCTCTGCCCCTCCTTCTGTGCTCTCTGTCTCTCTCTCTAAAGTAAATAAATAAATCTCCAAAAAAATAAGTTGTTTCTTGAACAAGAACATAACTACTACTGCTTTCCAACTATTCTTTAAATTTGCGTGAGGAAGGCATTGTGTCCAGAAATGAGCACAAAAACTAGATGCTTCCAGCATCCTTCTTTCTGGATACTTCTGACATTCTATCTTCATTATGCAGCTGGCATCTTCCAGGACCAAAACATTGTTCTCTGATACTCCTTGTGAGTCAAACATAAAATCCCGATGGTCATGGCCAAAGCACTGGTACTGTTCTCATAGAGTCTGCCCCAGTCTTTGCATTTGAGACAACAAAACCGTGGAGCCAGCAGGAGGTGGCCAGACGGCAGTAGCTGCAGGAGATTTTGGTAAGCCCAGTCCATTATGTTGGCTAACTATTGATGCTTTGCATGAAGCCAACCTTTCACTGAGCTCTCGGTGTGTTGCCGTCCCAGGCACTAGACCTGTCCGGTCTCCATAGCGGGTAGGTCTGGATTGAGGACTGTTGGTTCAGGATTTAGTCCCTGGCCACTTAGCAGGAGATCCAGAGCATTTTCACACTCTTTTATAGTGTCTAAGAGCCCCACGATCATGTTCTGTAGGGGGGCAACTCGCTGTTTTGTTTATTCAATCCAAAGCTTTATTGAGCATTCGTGAAGTACAAGGTATGCTGCTAAGCATCGGGGATACAGCTCTGAGTAGCAAAAGGTCTCTGCCCCTGATGGTATCAGGTACTGAGTGAAGTAACTCACAGGAACATACAGTTTCATTAGTGCAAGAATGCAGGTAGGAACCTGACATCCCACCTGCACGGCTAGGGTGTACCTGGGTCTTCCCTTGTGGAAGGAGAGAGAGGTCTCAGTAACGCTTCTGTGAGAAAGAGCACAAGTTAATTGAGGATGACCATGAAAATCTCCAGACTTTCCCTAGGAGGAAGAACAAGAAAGCTGGGAAGAGAGGATAAGATTGTGAGTTTAAGCTCTAGACAGGCAGAGACTGACTGTGCCTGTTTGATTTCCCTCTGTATCTCTGGCATTTAGCACCAATATTTGTTAGCCTCATTATCTGTAGGGCTTCAGTGTTTGTGAGATTGAATTAAGACTGAAGACTGAGTGGTGCCATAGAGCCTCAGAAATCTGAATAGCCCACACATAGCCCATTGACGTCCACACACACGATCCCCACAGGACCATCATTTGTTGTAAAAGCATCCAGTACCCACTTCAACCCATTGTTCAGAGGTAGACCAGGAGTTCTCAAACGTCTTCCTCTTAGAACTCCATTGACTCTTAAACATCACTGAAGATCTCAAAGATCTTTAGTTTCTGTATACTCTATCAAAAGATAACGTATTAGAAATTAAAACTGAGAAATGTTTAAAATACAAGAATAAGGAAGCACACATTCCATTCACTGCCAGAGCAATGATGTCATCACACATCAGAAAGCTTTCTGGAAAATTCCTCTGTACGCTTATTAGAGAATGAGACTGAAAAGGGCCAATGACATCTTAGTTTTATTAGGAAAATCATTTTGTCCTCATGGATCAATGAAGTGTCTTGGAGATTCTCAGGAGTTCTTGGATCATACCCTGTGAGCCACTGATTGGGATTAACACTTCCATTACCCCAGGGCTGACCCCAACATGACTAGAAACTCCCATAGTTTAGCTGCTTTTAAGGCATAGGCCATGGACCCTCCTGTCTTACTTCTATCCTTGCTAGTCATCTCCCTATCCACCCCAATGTATTCCTAGCCCATTGCCGCTCAGTTCCAAGTGCCATTCTTAACTCTGTTCCCATACCTGATTAAGGTTTGATTTCTCCAATGTTGATACTCAAACTCATATATGGATTTTTTAATGGCTTTACTGAGTTACAATTTACATATTTAAGTATCATAATATTCCTTTTGTTAAAGTGTGCAATTCAGTGATTTTACTATCACCACAGGGTTGTGTGACCATCACCACTATCTAGTATAAAAACGCGTTCAGAGTGCCTGGGTGGTGCAGTCAATTCAGCATCCAACTGTTGGTTTTGGCTCAGGTCCTGATCTCAGAGTTGTGAGATTAAGCCCCACATTGGGCTCCAAGCTCAATGTGGAGTCTGCTTGAGATTCTATCTTCCTTTCTCTCTGTCCCTCCTGCTTACGTTTTCTCTTTCTGAAATAAATAAATCTTTTTAATGTTGATTTTTTTATTCTTATGTTAATCCCCATACATTACATCATTAGTTTTAGATGTAGTGTTCCATGATTCATTGTTTGTACATAACACCCAGTGCTCCATGCAGAATGTGCCCTCCTCAATACCCATCACCAGGCTAACCCATCCTCCCATCCCCCTCCCCTCTAGAACCCTCAGTTTGTTTTTCAGAGTCCATCGTCTCTCATGGTTCGTCTACCCCTCCAATTTCCGCCCCTTCATTCTTCCCTGCCTGCTACCTTCTTCTTCTTCTTTTTTTTTTCCTTAACATATATTGCATTATTTGTTTCAGAGGTACAGATCTGAGATTCAACAGTCTTGCACAATTCACAGCGCTTACCAGAGCACATACCCTCCCCAGTGTCTATCACCCAGTCACCCCATCCCTCCCACCCCACCCCCCACTCCAGCAACCCTCAGTTTGTTTCCTGTGATTAAGAATTCCTCATATCAGTGAGATCATATGATACATGTCTTTCTCTGTTTGATGAAATAAATAAATCTTTAAAAAAATAAAAAATAAAAGAAATAAAAACGTGTTCATTGCCCCCCAAACACCTCATACCCATTAGCACTTACTCCCTTTACCTCTCTCTCCAGTCTGTGGAAATCACTAATCTACTCTTTCTCCCTCTATGGATATGCCTACTTTGAACTTCTTGAATGAATGGAATCATACCACATGTAGTCTTTTGTGCCTGGATTCTTTCACTTAGCATAATGTTTTCCCATGTTGTAGCACACCTCAGTATTGCATTCCTTTCTATAAACAAATAATAAACATTGTAAGGATGGACCACATTTTGTTTATCCATTCATCAGTTGATGGACATTTGAGTTGTCTCCACATTTTGGCTCTTGTGAATAATGCTATTATAAACATGTATGTGCAGGTTCCTATGTGGACACTATCTTCATTTCTCTTGAGTCCATATCTAGAGGTAGACTTTCTGGGACATATGGTAACTCTATGTTTAACATTTTGAAGAACTGCCAAACCTACTTTCCAAAGTGATGGAACCATTTTATGTCCACGACACCAATGAATGAGGGTTCCAATTTTTCCAGATACTAATATTGTTTGTTTTTATGATTATAGCCATCCTAATGGGTGGGAAGTGGTAACTCATGGTGGTTTTGGTTTTCATTTCCCTAATGATGAGTGGTGTTGAGCATCATTCCATGTGCTTGGTGGCCATTTATAAATCTTCCATGGAAAAATATCTCTTTAAGACCCTTTGCCTTTGTAAAAATATGTGTTTTTAATATAAGTACCTCATCGACTGTATGATTTGCAAATATTTTCTCCCATTCTGTGGGCTGTATTTTCATTTTCCTGTCCTTTGGGGCTTAAGTGTGTCTGATTTTAATGAAGTCCAACATGTCTCCTTTTTCTTTCATTGCTTGTGTGTTTGCTATCATATCTAAGAAACCATTGTCTAACTCAATGTCACAAGAATTTACTCCTATGTTTTCTCCTAAAAGTTTTACAGGTTTAGCCCTTATATTTAGGTCTATTATTAATGTTGCACTACCTTTGTATTTGGTGTGAGGTATGTGAGGCCAGAATTCGACTTCATTCTTCAGGAGAGTACTCAGATTTCCCAGCACCATTTGTTGAAAGACTATTCCTCCCTCATTTTACAAATGAGTTAATACCTTCAACTCTGCTACTCTTGAGTACCTGGATACCAGCTCAAAGGAGCGAAGCCTTCTCTCTCCCCTTTTGGAACTGATCTCCATATTTAGCATCTCTTGTGAGGGCAGAGTGGGCAGGCTTATTGTGGAAGCACAGTAAGACAATTCCGCCAAACTTTCATGAGCTCAGGACACTCTGTATCAGCGGTGGTCTTGCAGAAGTTGAGGCTCAGTGGACTTGAAAATCTGAAGAAACCAGATCTAGACTAACCTCTGCTTTAATCAACTATATCAGGCAGATTTCCTGTTTTTTTTTTTTATTTAAAAGTACAGGAATGATGATGAAACTTGATGTTTAATGTACTTGATTATTGGCTCTTTTTCAATATCCATAGTCATACAGTGAGGATAGCATTTCCACAAAATGAGAAGGGAACTGCCACAGCATTTGGCTAATAGTAACAATTAATGTCATTTTCCTTATTTTTTTCTTTAATATTTTTTCAGCTTTGACATATATGAAATAAGGAGTTGAAACAGTACTTGCATTCGGTCTAGATATGTCCCTGTTGGATTAGTCTATTTTGATATATTGGGAGGTTAGACTTTTTTAAGAAAATAAATGATAATAGTTTTAGAAATTATTGAGTGGTTATTATGTGTCAGATAGTTTGCTAAAGATTTTACATATATTTTAACCCATACTACTCCTCATGGAATAGTACTATGATTATACTCTCCCTTTCCAAATGAGGACAATGAGGCTTTAAAGGAGATATGCAAATTCCCAAAGATCATATTTTCTATAAAGAAGAGCTGAAACATGACCAACAAGTTTGACTGGAAAGTTCATATTTTTAATTATCATACTGGGAAATTCCACAAAATCTACCTACCCGATTTTTCTATGTCATCTGTAGTTCCAGATTTATACCGGAACATATCTTGGGACTGTTTTTTTTTTTTTTTTTTCAAATGGGGGGGTCAATAAATAATAACACTTATTTTTGCTTTGATTCATAATCAATTCAGTTGAGAAGAGGAAAAAAAATGTACTTCAAGGCCATTTACCTTGAAGAGCAGGTACATGAATGCCTGAGTCCATATCTCAGTTAAGAAAGACACAAGGCGGGCGCCTGGGTGGCTCAGTCGTTAAGCGTCTGCCTTCGGCTCAGGTCATGGTCCCAGGGTCCTGGGATCGAGTCCCACATCGGGCTCCCTGCTCCACGGGAAGCCTGCTTCTCCCTCTCCCACTCCCCCTGCTTCTGTTCCTGCTCTCGCTATCTCTCTCTCTGTCAAATAAATAAATAAAATCTTAAAAAAAAAAAAGAAAGACACAAGGCTAATTGACCACTCAAGTCTGGTTGGAACTCATGGATGATAGTAACATAGATCAAAGGATGGGCGATTATTACAGAGTTCTGCAGGGTCAGGATTGCAAATGTATAAGCTCTCCTGGCTTTATTGGGAGAAAGATGATGTCTACTGGCAATATGGAAGGCTCTTTAGACCTGTAGATTAATACTAACTCAATGTATGGTCTCCTTGACATGATTTCAGAGTAATAGAAGTCATAGAAGATTTGAGGGAGAGGAGAATGTCAGGGCTCCTGCTAGTAGCTGGTTGAGCCATAACATCTTGTGGGGGGCAGGGGATGGCTTTGATAGTATCAAGAATCTCCATAGCCCTAACTCCTAGGAGATTGACAAATAGTTCTTGAGATCAGTGTAAGGGACAAAAGCCTTAATGATAGACTGGGGTTCTATGTGTACTTTAGTTTAATGGATGAGAGTTTTCATGAGACAACTATGTGGAAGTCCCTGCATGGCAAAGTCAGCAGGAGTGCCAACTCTTAGGAGAAGGCTGCACCATGTATCTGAGAAGGACGAACACCCAGGATGTAAGGACTCTAGCTTTCCAGGGGGCAGGAGCTAACATAGAATGGACACTCTTGTCCATCAACTTGAGAGGGAAATAGGTTAATTGCAGACCACCTTAATATGAAAAGCTATCCAGATTCTGGGGCAGGGCTTCTGGGCATTTCCTCTGGAAGAACTGGCCAGCAGGAACTGGAAGGCAGACAGAGCTCTTTGCATAAAGGGTTCATTTCGGTGTTATTTATCACAGAAAAAAAGTGGAAATTGTGCTAATGTCCAATAGTAATGGAATATTTGAATATGTTATTATTTAATCACACGACAGAATATTATTCAATCATTAAAGTGAAGGTTATAAAGAATTTATTGGTTCCTTCTGATGGAATTTGAATGATAAATGCGTGATGCAAAATTACATGTATAATATGATCAAAACCATAAGATTACATGTGGATCTCTTTACAAAAAATAGAATCTCTTTAGTTATGTGAACAGGATTAGAATCCAAGAAATAAAAAAAAAATAGGCCCAAAATAATCAACCTTTGAATATGTATATATGGCATGATTCCAAGGCTAAAAAGGAACCATAAGGTGACAGATATCAGAGGTAGGTTTAATGTGAAAGAAGATCGCTACAACAACCTACTTTTGGATGCAGAAACTAAAGCCCAGGAGAAGTGGCGTGTTGTTGATTAAGTTAACCACAGAGCTGGTGTTAAATGTTGTATTTTCACATCTTTTCTCCAATTCTTAAAAGATGTTTCCATGTTCGCTGATGTCACTACCTCCCCCTTCCTTCCCTCCTCCCCAGCCTCCAAACCCACCCTGGGCTTGGGCAGAGGTGAGTCAGGCTGAGCCGGGGTCGGGGGGTGCGGGGGCTGCACTCAACAACTTCACCTCAGCTCTGCCCCACACGTTCCAGCTGAAGAAAGCAGGCTGGAGTGGGAAGGTCTGAGGATGATGGTATAAGCCGACCCTAGCAGAAGCGACACAGCTGTTCAGAGCTCGTCATGGGGACTGGGCATCTTCACTAACACAGGATTTGCTTGTCCTCAGACTGCATCTCACACTCCCAACTAATGGTCATCTTTACTATGAATAAAAGCATTGGTTATCAGAAATGCATAACAGTCCTAAACATGTGTGTGTGCACTTCATTGCAGACTTCACACCACATGACAAGAAAAGCTCACAGAAGTTAAGGGACAAAGAGATGACATGCACTCTCGAAGGCAGCAACACTACATCTTTCTCAGTATTTCACACAACAATAGGCTGGCCATGCATAAAGATGGAGAGCATTGGAAGGACATTATCAACGGAACGGATCTAACTGACACTATAGAACACTACCTCTAAAAATAGAATAGCTTCCTTTCAAGTGCTCATGGATCATTCACGAGATGGAACATACACTGGACCATAAAATAAGCATTATTAAACTTTGGGAAGTTGGAAACCTTACAAACTGTGTTCTCTTATCACAACATTTGAATTACAAACCAACAGTTGGTATACATGGAGAAACCACATGTAGTTTGAAAATAAACTCCACACTGCAGAATAACCCCTGGGTCAAAGAAAAAAAAAAATGACAAAGAAGGGAAACTTGAAAATATTCCAAACTAACTGAAAATGAAAACAAAACCTAAAAAGTGGAGGATGCTTCTAAAGCAGAGTTTGGAGGGAAATTTAATCTCTAAATGATTAAACTGAAATAAAAAACAATTAAGAACAAAGACTTAAAATTATAGAGTAAGGAGTGAGAAGAACAAATGCAAAGCAAATCTAAAATAAATAGGTGAAAAATAATAAGGGGAAGGCCAAAATCAATGAAATAGTAAGCAAACAATACAGAAAATTACCAAAGCTAAGATTTGGTTCTTTGAGAAAATTAATAATTTTAATGGACTCTAGGTAAACTGATTAAGAGTAAAAGAGAGGAAACACAGTAACCAGTGTTAAGGATGAGCCCTGGGATTCTGCAGATCCCACTGATATAAAAGTGTAATGAATGGATGTCATGAACAACTGGATGCCAATAAGTTTGAAGTGGACAAATTCCTTGAAGAACATAATTCCTGACACACAAGAAATAGAAAATTGTAATAAATTATATGTATGGGAAAAGTTGAATTTATAATTAAAAACCTTCCCACAAAGAGTAATCCAGATCCAGATATCTTTGCTGGTAGATTTTTATCAAGCACACAGAAAATAAATGATATGAATCTTACCAAAAGTCTTTCTAAGAACTTGTTGTTGGTCTCCAGATTTTCTCTTTCTTTGTGATTCAGTCTTGGTATTTTGTTTCTAGAAATGTATCCATTTCTGCTAAGTTACCCAAATTATTCAAGAGTATTCTTTCATACTTCTTTTCATTTCTGTGGCATCTGTTGTAACATTCCTTCTTTCCTTTCTGGTTTAGGTTATTTGGGTCTTCTATCATTTTTTTTTCTTAATTAATCTAGCTAAGGTTTTGTCAGTTTATCTTTTCAAATAACCACCTCTTAATTTTGTTGCTTTTTTTCTATTGTCTTTCCATTATCTATTTTGTTTATCTTTGCTCTAATTTTTATTAATTCCTTTCATGTGTAGCTTTGAGTTTAGTTTTTTTCCTAGTTTCTTGAGGTGTCAAGCTAGATGGTTAATTTGAGATCTTTTCTTGTTAATGCATGCACTGACTAAGGACTTCCCTCTAAGCCCTGCTTTTGCTGCTTCTCATAAGTTTCAATATGCTGAAAATATTCATTTTCATTTGTCTTAAGTTATGTTGTAATTCCTCTTGTGCCATCTGACTCAACTACTGTTTAAAGTATGTTAAACAACACATTATTTTTGTTTTATCTATTTATTATTTTATTTCCACATATTGTCGATTTTCCAGTTTTCCTTGTGCTATTAATTTTTAGTTACATTCCTTTGTGATTGGAACAAATACTTTGTATGATTTCAATTGTCCTGAATTTATTACGACTTTTTCTGGCCTAACGTGTGTTCTCTTGCGGCCAATGTTCCATGTGCACTTGAGAATTTGCATTCTGCTGCTGTTAGGTGGAATGTTCCATATATGTCTGTCAGGTCCAATTGGTCTGCAGTGTTGTTCAAGTACAAATTCTATTTCCTTATTTATTTATTTTTTAAAGATTTTATTTATTTATTTGACAGAGAGATAGTGAGAGAGGGAACACAAGCAGGGGGAGTGGGAGAGGGAGAAGCAGGCTTCCTGCGGAGCAGGGAGTCCAATGCGGGGCTCGATCCCAGGACCCTGGGATCATGACCTGAGCAGAAGGCAGACGCTCAACGACTAAGCTACCCAGGCGTCCCAAATTCTATTTCCTTATTGATCTATCTGGTTGTTTTGTCCATTATTGAAAGTGGGGTTTTGATGTTTCCTATTGAGGTCTATTTCTTTGGTCAAGTCTGTCAAGTTTGCTTTATACATTTAGGAGCTCTGAGGTGTGGCACACAAATATTTATAACGCTTGTGCTTTCCTGATGAATTGACTTTTGCATCATTATATGATGTCCATCTTTGTCTCTTTAACAGTTTTTGACTTAGTCAATTTTGCTTGATGCAAGTATGGCCACTCCTGCTCTTCTTTGGTTACCATTGACATGGCTTCTCCTCTCCTCTACCTTCCATTTGCAGCTTACACATGCCCATAGATCTCAAGTGAGTCCCTTGTAGACAACATATAGTTGGCCATTCCTTTTTTAATTCATTCAGCCAATCTGTCTTTTGATTGGGGAGTTTAATCCATTTACATTTAAAGTAATTACTGATAAGGAAGAATTTATTGTCATTTTGTTAATTGTTTTCTGTATGTCTTGTCACTTCTTTGTCTCTTCTTTCCTCTCTTACTGCCTATCTTTTGTGTTTCTTTGACTTTTTATGGTGATATGCTTTGATTTCCTTCTCATTTCCTTTGGCATATATCCTATAGATATTTTTTGTAGTTACCATTGAAATTACACAAACCGTTTTAAAGTTTTAATATTATATTTTAAGATGATAACAACTTAACTTCAATTGCGAGGAAGAGTCTCCTCCTCTACTTAATTATATTTTTATTTACTCAAAGCAAAGCAATTGGAAAACTCTAAAATATTCCATTAATAATGTCTTCAAGAAGCATGAAGTTCACTGCAGTAAGTAAAGTCATGAAATTGTACTGAAAACTAAAACATTGTTGAGAGATACTTTAAAATGGTCTACATTAAGAGAGAGCTATTTCACATCCATGGATTGGAAAACTCTGTTGTTACGTACAATGGCAATTTTCCCAAATTTGATCTATATGCTCAAAACTGTTCCCAATCAAAATCTCAGTAAGTTACTTTTGTAGAAATTGACAAGCTGTTTCAGTTTATGTATGTGTGTGTATATATATTTCTAAAAAGCCAAAACAATCATAAAATGAAGAACAAAGTTGGAGGGCATACATTATCCGATTTCAAGATTTACTAGATGGCCTCACTGATCAAGACAATGTGTTCAGGATAGACAAATGTATCAAACACAAAGGAGTCAAGAAATTGACCTCCACATATGTATTCCATTGGTTTTCAACAAAGGTGACAAAGCAATTCAGGGGGAGATACTAAAGTATATTTTTTAGCATATGGTAGTAGATCAAATAAAAAATATTATAGAAAATTACCTGACTTCCACCTCACATCATCACATAACTGTATCATGACACAAAAGATAACACTTCTAGAAGAAATTATATATTTAAAAAAAATCCTTGTGACCTTAGAGTAGGCAAAGAATTTTTAGGTAGGAAATAAAAGCATTAGCTATAAAACAAAACTAAAAAAATGATAAACTAGATTTTATAAAAATTAACAACTTTGAAAAGACTCCCTTAAAAAGATTAAAAAAAACACTTGCGGACTGGAAAAAATATAACTGACAATACATACAATTAGCAAAGGACTTATACGTAAGTTACATACATAAGTTATATATATATATCCTACAAGTCACTAATAAAAAGACAAGCAATCCCAATTAAAAAAGAGCAAACTACTCGAACAAACATTACACATGGAAATATGTACGTGGATAATAGGCAAATGAACAGAAGTTCACTACCATTAGTCTCCAGGGAAACACCAATTACAACCACGATGAGATTACATAAACCCTCCCGCTTTCTACATGGCCCAAAATAATACCATAGACTAAGTCAAAATACAAACAATAAACCAAAAAAATGATATAGTTTTTAACGAGATGCCACTGCACACTCTTGAGAACAGCTAAAATGAATAAGATTGGCAATAGAATGTTGAAGAACTGGAACACTTAATCATTGTTTGAAGGAGCCTAAAATGTTAAAAACATTTTATTTATTTTTAAGATTTGTATTTATTTATTTGACACACAGAGAGAGATAGCAAGAGAGAGAGAGAGCACAAGCAGGGGGAGCGACAGACAGAGGGAGAAGCAGGCTCCCCGCTGAGCAAAGAGCCTGATGCGGGACTCCATCCCAGGACCCTGGGACCATGACCTTAGTCGAAAGCAGACGCTTAACAACTGAGCCACCCAGGTGCCCCGTTAAAAACATTTTAGAAAATTGTGTGGTTTATCATATCATATATATGATTCAATAGTCCCACTCCTAAGCATTTATCTAAAAGAAATAAAAATAAATGCGCACAAAAGGACTTGAACAAAAATATTTATTATATCTTTATTCATAATGCCCCAAATAGGAAACAATCAAAATGTCCATGAACAGAATAATTTATAAGAATTTATAAGCAATTATTGAGACATTTGTACAATAGAATACCATTCAGAAATAAGAAAAAAGAACTAGTGATATTTGTACTAAGGTGGATGAATCTAAAAAGAAAACACAGCAAACAAACTTTATGTCGTGTGAAAAAAGCCAGTTACAAAATATATAACTATATGATCCCATTTAGGTGTAATTTCAAGAATAGGCAAAACCAAGTCAGAAAAGTGGTTGTCAGTATGGAGTGAGGAATCGGGTTGCTAGGAGGCTTGAAAACCCTTCATTAGGATGATTGGGGCTAACAGGTGTATACATAGTGCTTACGTTTGTTCAAACTCATCAATTTGAAATACAAGATTAGTGTATTTGGGGTAAGTATATTTTACTGCAATATATACATATATGTACATGTATGTACGTACACACACACACACAATTCACCCCATCAAAGCCTTCATTATTCCCTTTGTGCTGCCCCCACCCCCCCAACACACACACAAACACACAAGACTGGCACTGGTTTGTAGCCAAAAGCCCCAAGGGTGTTTGTTCTCTTTCTCCAGAAAGGGGTGTGGTGTGATGGAGAGACCTCTGGGCTGGACTCCCACCTTAGATTTTGAAGGTCTTTCAGAATAATCTGATGGTTTGACAATCTGTCTCCGTCACTTGCTTATCCAAACAAGGAGGCCCAATAGCCTAAGAATAATTTCCTCATTTTCAGACAGTGAAAGGTAATATCTAACTCATAGGATCGTTGCAAGTGTTAAAGATTAAAAAAAAAAAAAAAGTTAAGTGTAGTGTTAAGCACACACAACAAATATCTGTTCCATTCCCTTGTCTGTGCCCAGGGATATCCTGCAGGAAAAATACTAATAAGAAGAAGGAAAAGGAGATTTAGTGAGCCATGTTTTACCCTGTTAAAATGGTTTCTTTCATTTTGCAACTTACATTTATATTCCTCAGTGCATGTGCAAAATTCCATACTCACAATCACTCGGTCTCCTGTAAGAGAGCAGACTGCAGGCTCACGACCTCTGTGTTTCTGGTTATCACTCCTCCCCTCCTCTCAGCGAACAAGCGCCCGCAGATCTGAGTGGGGAGATTGGGCTGTTAGAGAGATCATGAGGAACATAATGTGGTCTCCACACAGACATGAGTTCATTGTCTTTAGATTATCTAACCGAGCAATGAGGAAACAGAAAAACATGGACAGTTAATTGATAAAATAGAAAAGATCAAACACATTTCAGAGAGCAAAGCAAAACTTCCCTTCAACTGTAGATGTTCCTAATTTGGAAACATCTGAAAATGATTTACGTGGGAGATGTTCAAGTTCAGGAACGAAATATGGGCCTTTTCTGAAAACACTCTATCTGCATTGTGGTTTATAACGGGGGCATGTCAGAAATACTCCATAAGAAGTTCTGGGAGGAGGAAATGGCCATCTGGCCGGGCATTCCCAACTCTCCGTCTTACTCTAACCCTGCCTGCTTGCATTTCCACTCTGCCTTTAATCCCTTCCTCTTCCAGAAAAAAGATGGGAGTGGTTACTGAATGCATTTATACTGTTGCCTTTAACGGGCTCGTCTGGTAACCTTTTCCATATGTTTCTCAGCCTTCACTTTAAAATAAAAGAAATGCCTCTTACCTCCCTTCAGCATTTCTGTATGTTCAATACGTCAATTGCAGTGTGTTGTCTTTTACTGTTCCCCGGTAAGAAATGTTCAATTTCTTTTTTTTTTTTTTTTTAAAGATTTTATTTATTTATTTGACAGAAAGAGAGAGAGCGCGAGCACAAGCAGGGGGAGCTGCAGAGCAGGGAACCCGATTTGGACCTTGATCCCAGGACCCTGGGATCATGACCGGAGCTGAAGGCAGACACTTCACCAACTGAGCCACCCAGGCACCCCAGGAATGTTCAATTTCTATTTGGCTGAGTTTCTGCATAGTCCTTCTTTATTTATTTTGTACCTCAGTGTCTTCAGGGACAGATTTCTAAGGTCTTTCAAAGTAATCTGATGGCTTGACAAATTTGTTCCACTCTCAAACTTCCTGAATTGGAGACTCTTGCCATATAATACACAGCTGAAGAGAGGATGGCCATGCGTATTCGTCGGGATGCAGTAAGCTATGCCACAGTAATGAGCAATCTGAAATTTTCAATTGTTTAGTGCAACCGGGAGCTTTGCTTGCTCCCACTGCATATTCCGTGTGGGTCAGCCTCTGAACTCCTCTCCCCTTGGTCACTCCGTGTCCCAGGCTAATGGATGCTCCATCTGGATGCATGCTTTTGGAGTCAGCCCATCCGTGGGATGGAAATACAGCTGATGTACTCTGGTTCCTAATTCTTCTCTTTGGAAATGACACATTTTGCTTTTGCTCTGATTTTACTGGCCAAAACAGCTTATCACCATTTAATGTTAGGGAGGTAGAGAAGTACACTCTCTATGCCAGGAAGGAGCCATTTTGAGACTGTTTGGTGAACAGTTCTAACGACTACCATGCTAAGTGACATTGAATGTATGGACCAGATACCCCAAGCTGCTGCTGCTGGTTTGGGGAATATTTCAGGCAGTTCAAGCTGCTACAACAGACTACTCTAGACCATGTGGCTTACATAGCAAACATTTATTTCTCATAGTTCTGGAGGCCAGAAGTCCAAGATCAAGGTGCTGGCAGATCGTCTGAGGAGGACCTGCATCCTGGTTTAGAGACAGTCATCTCTTGTTTCCTCACTCGGAGGGAGAGAGAGGAAACAAACTCTCCGGGCTCTTTTCTAATAAGGGCACAGATCCTATTTGTGAAAGCTCCGTCCCTGTGGCCTAATCCCCTCCCGTAGGCTTCAATATGCACATTTTGAAGGAACCCAAACATTTCGTCCATAGCAAAGAACATAACTGCCTGGCTGGGATGAAAAGTTTGAGCATGGACAATGCGTGTGTGAGCATGGACAATGCATGTGTGAGCATGGACAATGCATGTGTGCACATGGACAGTGCATGTGTGAGCATGGGCAATGCATGTGTGAGCATGGACAACGTGGAGTCATTGATAAGTCTTTTATGGTGTAAATGATTCTCACATGCTTCCACTACCTACTGCTCTCACCTTCTTTTGATCTGATTATTTTCTTGAGGGGAGCCTGAGCTCTTTTTAAGTGTGCATATTAACAGCCAACCCAAGACCCCTCTTATAGCTTCTCAGCAACAGCTCTGGCACTCCTGGATCTGCCATTGCAAGTTGGTTCTCGAATCCAAAGTAGAAGCCAAAAGGGAGGCATGCCATGGCATGAGAGCACACTCTCGTGTCCGGGTGGCCCAGCAAAGATCTCAGTGACCGAGGACCCTGCAGGCCAAATCACTCATGCTTGCTAGCCCACGGCTTCTGTCATGTCTGCAGGCCAGCCTCTGATCCACTGGTCGTGGAAGGCTCTCTCCATGTGTGAAGAACTATCTCAAAGTCAGTTAGTGTCCCACAAAATACATCACTCTAATCGGGGACAGTTTAGAGCAAGTCGCCAGTTCACTTTCTGAAAGAAGGCTCGGACTCCCCATTTCGGCGTCGAAACCCGTCTAGAATCTGCTCCTGCCGGCATTCCCCAGTTTCTCCAGTTATGCACGTGATACTTTAGCCACAGTGCTTGACTTGCCGATTTTCCAAGCACAGCAGTTGCCTTCAGGCCTCTGTGCTTTTTTTTTTTTTTTAAGGCTGTGTTCTCAGCACAGAATACAATATTATTTTCTGCCCATCTTACATTTCTCTGTCTCAAGCTTTGGGGTGAGTGACATCCCTACCGTCACGACCATTTTGTTCCTTGTAGTCAGAAGACATCAGGTCTTTCCTTCAGCTCATACCTATATTACAGGACTTACTGAATTTGTGCCTGTTTGGATGGTGGAGGATACAGGCTGGGCACTGATGGCCGGAACTAATTTCACAGATCTGCTGCTTAAGGACAGCTTGTGACTGTTCTGTAAGCAAACCAACTAAATCTCAGGGGTAGAGAACAATCTTTCCAGACAGAACTAAATCAAAAGCAGCAGACAGTTCATTTTATGGAAATGCAGGCCCTTCTGGCTGAGTTGTAATAGGGCTCAGCAGTATGACTTGTGGAGTCGGGTACTGTTGACGAGCCCCATCTTGTCATTCCAAAGTGGCCCAGGATCCATGGACAAGAGGTTGAGCTATGTCCTCAGTTCAGATGTGCTGGAGGGGTCGGAGCTGTGGGAGGGAGTTGGCAACGGAAATTAGACTGTGAAAAGAACAGTAGGATCCCTAGGAGGGGAAAATGCGTACATTTACCTCCCTCCCGCCCCCACTATAGATGGATAGAATGTGGCCAGTGTTGATACTAAGCGGTGGGTCCTGGGAAGAGTGGAAATTGAGCTCTCCTACAGAGTGATGCCCGATACTTGATCTCACTCCAGTTCAACCTCACTGGGGGTACCCGTGACACCAGGAAGGGGACAGACATATAGGGAGCTGGGGGAAACTCCAGCTGAGGGCCCAAGAAAGGCTGTTTTGGGAGCTTCCCTTTCTCTTCCTTCTCTTTTTCATATACCAGGAGTTGAGACAGGAAAGTCGTCCCCTAGAGGATAGGGAGTAGGTGAGCAAGAAGTCAAGAGTGCATAAATGCCACCACGTGAGTGGGTGTGGCAGAGCACAGGCAGGTCATCAGATACGGGCCAGTGACATCTACATCGGACGTGATGCAGGAAGGGCAAGGGCGGCCCCCACGGCAGAGGCGCTGGCGGAACCTGCCATGGATATAGGACAACATCATCGTTGGGCGCCCCCAGAGCATCACAAGAAAGGGGGAAGAAGAGCTCAAGTCTTACAGTTTGGTAGGTGAAGGATGAGGGGCTATGGATCCCATGTTCCCAAATGTAAACTCTCAAAATGACCTTACCAAGACTCCTCACAGTGTGGGTTGTTGGAGTCATTTGGGTTGTTGGAGTGTAATTTGCAGTTTCATTGGTTTTTCTTACCATGTGGTGAGCCCATGTGGGTATGCATGGTTTCCTATTCTTCCATCTTCCACAGCTGTCCTCCTCCTCCCCCTCACTGTCCCCCTACCGGTCTCATCCTCCCTCTACCCCTCTTCCTCCTCCCTCTCCTCCTCCTCTCCTTCTTCTAAATAGGAACAGAAGGTATGGAATCCTGGACCACATGGATAATGACATTTCCATTTCAGCCAAGAGGTTTTAAAATTTAATTTTAGGTTAATATTCAGTTTTTTACTGATTGGTTTAAATTATGTTTCCATTAACCAGGGGTCATGACAAAAGGTTCCCTGATAACAACCTTTATGGTTTCTGTAGCCCCTTCCAGAACTTGAAGAAGTCTGGGGCTTTACATATTATCATTCCTGTTTAGCTTAGGCTATGTAACCTCTGCTATTCAAATTGTAGCTGGATATCCAGAAGGAATAGTTAGAAACTCCTTTCTCTTTTACTCCCTTTAATTTTCTTAAACAAAACAAAACAAAACAAAACAAACAAAAAAAAACACATAAATTTACATTATAAAGAAATTAATGGATACAAGATATCACCGCCATAATTTTGCTCCATTTTCCAATTTTCTGTAGTTTATCTCAGATACACATTGATCTTAACTTCTTTGAAAAAAATGAAGCTTTTGATAAACTTGACTACAGTTGTATCATATTTCAGAAATGAAGTAAGCATCCATCTCGCTTTCCTATAATTTCACTGTTGTTTGAAGGTTATTTGATTTTTGGTTAAGCTATTTTCTTTTAAATTCAGTGGCCATAAGAACACTTTGTTTTCTTTCAGAAAATAATTGATAAGAGAAAATTTGCTCTATTTTCTGTCCCATCATTTTCTGGAATAAAGCAATTAAAAAGACGGTCAGATGGTCAGAGGCACTCTGCTGGTGGGTAGCAGGGTCAGGGCTGGCTCTTGACTCTCTGCCCATGAGGACGCTTCAAGAGCAAGCGATATATGTTGAAGTGATAGAATTTGCTTTGTGAAAAACCAGATCCCTTCTAGACTGTTGCCAAGACCTGAATTGTACTTACTGAGCTAATCAGGGCATTTCACAGAGCATTTAGTGCACATGGCCGTTTGTCTACACATTGCAACCTTGCCAACAAGAATACCTTAAGCCTTTCTCTCCCCACTGAGTCTTTTCTCTTGTTCCATTCAATGAGCATTTTTTTTTTTTTTGAGGATCGAGCATGTGTGTTCAGGAGGAAGTAGATCAGCAAAATCCTTGGACCCAATTCTCTAGGTTTAGGAGACTGTTGACCCCAAATATTTTGAGGGGCAGGTACCTGTGAAATAAGTCAATCTATGAATCATGAGGGATATTTTTTGGGTGTTTTGTTTTCAATATGGTTGGGATCTTCCGGGCAGATGAAATAAGATTTCATGAATGTATTTTGATTAAAAAAAACAGATGGCAATTTTCTCAAACAAACAAATAAATAAATAGGAGGTAGAAAAGAAGGAGAAGGAGAAATTAAACACAAGATATTTCCTTTCTGTACACCACAGAGATGCCATTTTAAAAATATATGTATACCATTGTCAATGCCAAGAGCTTGAGGAACATTGTTATAAAATATTATATCTTGTAATAAACTCTAATTACAGTATTTTTTTCTTGCCAAAGTTTGGCTTTGCTCAAAAGAAATTAACCCCTAAGTATCAGCATTAGAATAATCCTCTACTTGCAAAACCATGAATAATAAATTTAAAAAAAACAGAATCTCTCTGTAGCTAAGATCTTTTACCCACTGTGAATATACTGTGCATTCATTCAAATCTCACTAAAATCATTAATTGAAGGTTTTGGTAATAAAAGGTTTTTTTTGAAATTTGAAAATTTTTGATGAATTCAAATTTAGGTAAAACCCTGTTTTGATACTTACTGAAAACATATTAAAAATGTATAAGACCATGTTTTTGTCTTATGAGCAGATCTACTTCTGTTACATGATTTTCCTGAGAAGCCGATCATGGTCAAGCAATTAGGCTGACATCTATCCAGTCATGCGCTACCTGGATGATGTCAGAGTGCAAGTCATGTAACATCATGATTGCTGTTTTAAACTTCTAATCGGAGTATAGTGTGCATTCTAGAAAAGGACACAGTCCGACCCAATGTGCCACTGAGTCTTTACAAAGGCCACATACCATACAGGCCAAGAAATAGAACATTGTGGTCAGCCGGGAGATTACTCTAAGTATGGCAATGGGATTTATCCCATCTGTGGAGTTAAGAGAAGTTGCCATATAACCCCAGGTTTACAGCAAGAGATTATTTCCATGACGAATGATGCAGAGTGTTCCTACATTTCTAAAGTTCATCGCTCTTGCAAAGAGATACGTGCTAAGTTCACAAGTGTGCTGTGAAGTGTCGTAAATAATTAAAATGAAATTTCACTTGTCCAGGGGCAATAAAAAAATTGCATTTGGTAATGAAATCTCCATGTGGTTTTATCTTAATCGCCTCAATTTACTGGGCAGCAAAATTTGCCAGATGGTTGGTTCTTCCTGTTATTAATATAAATAGTGAGATTTTACTAGGTGTATTTACGTCTGCTATAGTTCACAAAAAATGAGTATCAGCACGAAATAAGATGCCTTCCTGAAATAAATACATATATATTATATTATATTATATTATATTATATTATATGTATACATATATATAATTAGAATTGGTTAATTTGGTGTATGCATGCATATATATGCATACACATGTATTTACACACACATATATGAACAATGTTAGATGCTCACTGATGAGCCAGCCCTCCTAGAACAGTGGGGACAGAAAGCAGCGTTGACTGGGTGCTTTGCTCCAACGTTCCGAGTGTTTTTCAGCTGGTGACGCTGATCACCCTCCATCTCCCCATGTAGACCCTCACCTGCTGCTTCCTCACCTTCTCTCCTCCATTTATTTATCCATGTACTTACGGATTTCCTTCGTTATTGTTTATCCTTCATTCTGTAGGACGGACACGGGTGATGGTCTCTGGAGCACGTCCAAGGGCGCGTCCTCACGGGCCTGCCTCGTGGGCGTCAGGCTGGGTGGAGTCTTTGCGGGAACCGTCCGGCGATGAGGGCACACAGCCCGCGCAGATGCTCGCTGAGCAAACGCAAAGCTGAGGAGGGGTGGCTGTCCGCCTGGAGCCGCGGAGCGAGGCGGCGTTCAGGGGGGCCGGCCGGCCGCAAGGCTCTCGGGGTCTGCAGCTGCACAGCTGTGTCCGTGAGTCTGTCCCGGGAACCCGCTTCCTCCGTCGAGGGTCCGCCAAGGGCGCGCGTGCTTCGACAGCAGCTGGGGAGCCGAAGTCCTGGCGGTGGGCGGTGGAAGATGTGGGGTGCGCCCTGCCTTCCTAACCCGGAGTTTGTGAGTGACAGTGCAGCCGGAGTGGGGTGCTTGATGCCCTTTCTCCAGATGGAACCGTCATGATGGGAGAAGTGAGGTGCGCGTAAACGGTCCCTCTCGCCGCACAATCCGGGGCTGTCACTGCTGTGTCCGTCCACTCGCCAGGGAGTTTCAACCTGCCCTTATGAATGCCGGCACGCGAATCCCCGGAATTAAGCTGCAAGTACAGGTTTATAAAACTTTTGTCGCTGGTGAATAATAGATAGCCAAGATTTGGTACTAAACCAGCATCATCGTATGAGATGTCCGGAGATAGAGCAAAGTGGTTTTTGAAAGCAATTCATATATAAGGTGCTCTGAGTTCACCTTTCGAATTCTAATTCCATGTACAACAAAAAAGTGCTTGTCTGAGGGAGAGCCTTATCAGTGCATTTTTGTTGTTTTTCTTTGTTGTGCGAATCTCCTCCATTTCTGTGTAACTTAAGGTACCCTGCTTTGAGATTTGAGACAGTTCAGAGATAAACTAAAACCTGTTTATTTTCATAATTTTTTTGAATTTTTGTTATCACTCACTCCAAGGGCAAATTTTATAATATGGAAAGTAGAAGTTTAAACATTCTGCCACATTTTCCAGAAATAGCCTTTACTTTGTAGACCAGTTTCTAATGAAACAAAGAAGTGGCGGTATGCTCACAGACCAGGGAGGCTTACCAACTACTCTGACAGGCACTTAGAGCGGGGAGCGATTTAACGCACAAGGAAAGGAGACTTGCCGTGTCCTCTAGGTGGATTCATCATCCCTTCTTCTTCATCTGTGCGTGCCATCTGATCATTAACTTGTTGGGTTTCCTGAGTTCTGTCTTTAGCAGAGGTAAACAAAGGTAAACGATAATAGTCTTTTGCTACTGTGACGTCAAACGTTCCTGAATGGGGCAGATTTAATTTATTTGCCATTGATATAAGAGGATTTGGAGTGAAATCTATCAAGTATTGAACCCAATTAGATTTTTGTTGCTATTGTTCATTTTAACTTTTCCTTTCTTTCTTGAAGAGAGTAGCAGCGGGGTTTGGACAAATACCTTCAGTTTATACTCTATTTATTGTTGAAATCACAAAACCTTTAAATTTAATACATTTTCCTTTACTTAACTCAAACATATGCTTATAGGGGCAAGACAGAAAAGATCAGTTACATTTGAATCAGGCTCCCTACACACGCACGCATGCACGTGCACACACACATTATTTTTTAAGTTTGGCAAATTCAACTATTTTATTTTTCTTTGCAAACATTTTGTATCTCCCAGATTCCAAACATAAGACCTCACAGTAAAGTCTTTCTTTTTTAGAGCCCATTTTAATTAACTTACAGCCAAAATGTGGAGGTCTGTTGCCACAATGCTTTAAAGATCTTAAATCACTGCGTTCAATCCATTTCAGCGGGTGACCTCTGGCAGGGATTCAGCAGCCATGGTTTAGCACATCACCCCATCCAACATGTGCACGGCGGAGACCGATGATCTCTTTGCAGAATGCATATGCAAATGCCAAAAGCCGGCTCTGCATTTAGAAAGATTTTTTTTTTTGTCTCTCTGCTTAAAAAAATGTGTGTATGTGTACAAACACACACACACACACACACACAAACACAGAGCTAGGCCCCAGAGTGTATAAAACACTATAGTAGGCCTGTCTGTTGGTCCAAGATAAGGAGTAAAGAGAATTGCGTGTGCATTTGCACACATGCAAATTAATGTTCCAAATTTTTTTCCTTTGTTTCATTTTGTTCTTTGAGGACTTTGTTCCTACCATATGTGCCAGGTGGGTAGGAGAGATGTTTCCAACAACTGCAATGGAACAACGGTGCCGGGTTTGAGTATTCAGTGAAAAAGAGCACCCCCTCCAAAAATAAGGAGATTATTTGAAGAGCAGCCCCTTTACCTTTGCTGCGTTCTTCCCTTGGAAGGTGTGCACGCCTGTCCCTCATCACTCTCGCCCTTCTCCCGGGGTTGTTGAGGTGGATTTGGGAGCAGGGCTGTCGCTCAGGCTCCATCCTGCACTGGCTTTGGCTTCTGCCTCTTCTCCTAGGAACCCCACCCCCATCCCAACTCTGTGACTCCCATCCACGGGCTTTCCTTCCTGCTGGCCACGCGTGAAGTGGGCAGCAGGACCGAGAGGACAGCACTGGGGTCAGGCCTGCCCCAAGTGATACAGCCCCAGAGACCCAAGGCCCAGGCTTGGTCATGCTAACAACGTGCCCACTGGAAAAGCCTGTCTTTTGAATTGATGGGGAAGAGCTGGGGACTTTCCAAAGCGAGGAACTGTCAGAGGGTGAGCCCAGAGGTCCAGAGTTCTGCAGGCAGTGGCTATGACCGTCGCTGACTTCGCCACATACCCGCAGACCCACTGTGCGTCTTGGGGCTTCGGTCTCCTGGCCAACTCCGCGGACAGGTCCTCTCCTTACCAGAGCACCTCGTTCTCTCGCCCTTTCCCTGGACCTACCTGGAACAAAAGCACCAATATATAACCTGCCTTCTCTATCCTTCACATTTTTCTGGAACTGCAGGGCATGTGGGGGCTCTGTGAGCCGGTAAAGCCCGCAGACTGAGCCCCCCGCAGATGTCCTTCCTGTGGCTCAGGCCCCACGTCACCCTGCTGCATTGTCAGTGGGCCAGGCCTTTCGAGGGTTGGCCGCAGCCTCTCCAGCCCAGGCTCTGGGCAGCTCCCTGCAGGCTCGTCACCACCTCCCTTCTCCTGAGGAACCTCTCTGAGAAACTGCTTGCTATCTGAGCCAGGGCTTGCCAGTGTATCCTCCTCCTCCCCTCCCCCTCCTCCTCCCCTCCTCCTCCCCTCCCCCCGCTTCTGCTTCTTAGAAGGCGCAGGTACATTTTAATTCCGGCTGTAGCTACCCCCGCGTGACTTCATTCCTGTGAGTATGTCAGGGCAGCAGAGTGGTGGGGAGCAGTGACCGCGGCTGGGACCGCCGGCCCAGCTGAGATGCACCCCTCCACCCCCGCCCCCTCCTACCAGGCACCCAAGAAAGGGTGGTGTGAATGTCACACAGCAGCCCTGTGATGGACAGGGTGCTTTCCCCGGGATCCTGTCTAGTTTTACTTTTAATAAAAACCTGTCTCTGAGATGTTAAAAATTAATAATTTTGGAGAGGTTTTAGAAAAGGGTAAACATTATTTGAAAGATGAGGACTTAAAATATTTGACTGTATATGAAAATAAGTCAAATCCAACAAAATCTCAATAATTAATAGAGGGGCTTTCCATAAGATTTTGGTAGAATATTTTAGGAGCCAATACCTAGCCAGACGCTTGCCTGGACACTGACCAGCATGTGAGGACAGTCACTGCTTCCTTGGCCCGTCCTTCACGAGGGCATGTGCATTAATCTGCTGGATAAATGCACTCTGCCTTCATATAGCTCCTGTGTAATGCTCTTGTTTTGACAGTCTATTAATTTTACTCTTAACTGTTTTTCCTGGTCACCCCACTTTGCTGGCAGAAATTCAAGTTTTGGCCTTAGTAACTGTCTGAAAAATAGCAATGTTTTATTGTAGAGTCATCTTGCACAGAAAAAAACAGCAACAACAACAACAAAGGAACGGTTTACTCTAGAGTTAGAAACATAAATTTGTCGTCACACTGACCTGGGTTCGAGTTCTGTCTCCACCAGTACCAGTGAGTCGTGGGAGAGCTGTGTGATTTTTCTGGGTTGTAGCCATCATCGTTATTATCGGGCGCTCCTAAGAATTCTCAGAATCCCCTTCTCCCCGGCGGGTTTTCCCTCTGACTGTAACAGGATCCTCACACTCTTACTGAATTGAAGTAGTGCCCACACTGTGACTCAGCTCTATGAACAGTTAGCGGGCCACGTTCAGGGCTGGGACTTGAGGACAAACGTGAGATGCGGTCTCCGCCCTCATGAAGCTAATGGTCCACGTGTGTGTCCCAGGTACATATTTCCCGTCTCATCTGCCTGATCCCTGACCTCTGTGTGTGTGTGTGTGTGCGCGCGCGCTCATGTGCATTCACTAGGCACCCCCCGGCCCCCCTCCACAGATGCCACAGTTATAAGTGAGTTCCAAATTCTGGGCTGTGGTACCTTTAGTAACTCCCTCTGTTTCTGCTTGAGAAGCTACAGCAGACACATTTTGTGACACGAGAAATTTATCTACCCTGGGCCTCCCAACCTCTGTCATGTGCATAAGTGGCTGATTTTGAGTCTCCCTTGTTGCCCCCTAACTGCCCTGTCTACTCTTGCCTCACCTCCTTGGGGTGAAGTCTTGGCCAGGTGGTCAGGCAGATGCCTTGACCTGGGGGTGCTCGGCTGCCAGGCTCGTGCACAAAGGCTTAGAAGAATGGCCCAGAGTCCTAAGTTCTGAGTCTCCACTTGAGTTGGAAGAGTGATTGGACAAATAAAATTTTAAAATGCCCTTCACTTAGAGAAAAATATATATATTTTTAGACATCCCTCTTCATTGCAGAGAACCACATGATCCTTTGTGGATAAGAAACAGGCAGAGAGGTACTAAGTGGAGATGGTAACAGTGGTGATGATGAGGTTCGTGGAGATGGTGGAGGTGGGGGGGACGGTGGGGAGGGGGATGGTGGGCATGGTGGGGAAGGTGGAGAAGGTGGGGATGGTGGAGATGGTGGAGATGAAGTGCTTGCTTTTTATACTGGTTGCCAGGAAACTCAGAATCAAATTGTGTAGGCTCCTATAGCCTGCATATATAAATTTCATTTTTCTCTCAGTCTAATTGATACCATCATATCATGTATATGTATTTATATTTTCTACTTTATTTTATATATTCTTGAAAGTCAGCTCAAGTGTTTGTCGAATGTATTTGAATGTTAATAAGTAAAATGCACTTGTCTGCTCACTAAATAAACGTGTCTTGTCGTCAGCACACCATGAGACCTACTCCACCAGATCTACAAAAGGAAATGCTCAGGGGAAAGTACTTTAGCGGTCTCTCAAAAAGTGGGACATGGAATTATCATATGACCCCCAATTTTGCTCCTAGGCGTGTACATAACAGACTGAGAACAGGGACTCACTAGATACCTGTATGCAGATGTTCAGAGCATCACTGTCCACAAGAGCCAAAAGGTAGAAACAAAAAAACCAAGTGTCCGTCAGCAGATGTGTGGATGAACAAGATGTGGCGTATCCATATCCGCACAATGGACTGTTATTCAGCCACAAAAAGGGATGGAATTGTGGTATATACGACATAAGAAAAGCATTGCACTAACTGAAATAATCAAACACAAAAGGACAAATCTTGTATGATTCCACTTGCATGAAGTATCTGGGATACGTAAAGTCATAGCCACAGGAAGTGGATGAGAGGTGTCAGGGGCGGGAGGGAGGGCTGGGGAGTGACTGTGTAACGGGGGCAGTTTCTGTCCGGGGTGAGGCAGAGGTCCTGGAGGCGGACAGCGGTGCTGGTCCTACAACCATGGGAATGTGCCGAATGCCAATGTGTTGCCCGCCTAAAAATGGCTAAAATGACAAGTTTTACAATTTGTAGCTCTTGTACCACTGTAAAAAATAATCTTTGAAAACGGAAGTGCTTAGGAAATTCATATTGTTTCCTGGGTTAGTCGTAAGAACAAGAAATTATTTTTTGGGGAAAAACTATAATTAATTGGGAAGAAATGTGTGTTCGGGCTTTGATGTGTTTCAAAGACCATCTCAGTCAGAACCTGAGCCTGCAAAAATGCTGGTTCCTGCATCTGTGTCTGTCAGCCTACAGAGTAAGAATCTCTACAATGGGATCCAGAGCTGGAAACCATGGCAAAACCTTTCCTACCCCTGCCCCCGGAAGATTCTAGCACACACTAAAGATTCTGCTCCCTGGGGGAAAGATTGCTGGGCAAGGGACAGGGGACACCAGTCTTGGAATCTGCCTTTCCTTCTAGAATTATGTAAACAGATGCAGTTGGAATAGGTGATATTTAATGACCATTCAGTTCTCAACTACCGTCAGGCAAACAAATAACAAAAATAGTTCCATTTTTTATACATAATAGATCAAGGAGGTTCATATTGATACACACAATAGAGCAAACTAAAATAAATAGAAAACAATTGCAGATATATTCACAGAATGTGATACAGTCATCAGAGAATGTCTAAGAAACCCAAGCAGTGTCCCGGGGTACGGAACAGGGTGAGTGGTGGTGGATCTTACCATGGAGTGCCAGAAGCAGGGCCTTGCTTCTGCTCCATGAGGCTAATGAGGGCCGGCCTCAGCCCCCTGGCCCCCACCCGGGTCCCCGTGCTTGGTGCTTGGTACCCACCGGCGTTGGTGGTGCCTCGAGCTGCATTCAATTTATGGAGAGAAAGCAAAATCCAGGCCAAGGCGTGCTTTTTTTCTCCTGACCGTAAAGGTTTCACCTGTAATCCCTTGCTTTCTGTGAGCAATGTGTTTCAAATGAGTTGAATACTGTTTAAACAAGCCAGGGATCACATTCCTTTTGTCCAAATAGCTGTAAAGAACATAGTTTAAAGTAAACCAATTAAGAATGGGTTTTTCTAAAGGTCTCCGTTTAAGAAGGTGAGACATCAAGGGATGGGAAGTGTTGCCCAGGTCAAGGAAAGCGACTTGAGAGCGGGTCAGAATGGCGATGGCCGGTCCCTCTCAGAGTGGTCCGATGGCCAACCTGAACAGCTTCTGCCCATGCCAGGAGCGGCCAGTGGGGGCTGCTGTAACGGGATCCTTCCCATTACATGGCGAATGCAGAGGCTGTGAGCTGTACCGGGGGTCTCTGGCTGCACCTGCATGCGTGGATTAATACTCTGCTGCAGAGGATGAGACCTTCCAGACTGCCCTTGGTTCTGGCCATTTGCATATTAACTATGGATAATAACCACAGTGATTTATACTCAAATATTGAGAAAATGCACTTTAGCAATCCTAACAAAAAAATCACATGCACACGGCCCAAGCTCTGAACAAGCACTTTTGTAAATGTCATTTGTGAGCCTAGAGCTTTCTTTTCTGGCAAAAAATGCATACCATTTTTTGCTGAATATTTTCAATTTGCAATCCATTTTCCCTTGGGAGTTGCTGGGTGGGTTGGGGGGGGGGGGGGGGCGGTGATGGGATTTTTCAAATGGCTGAGGTCATTTCTGACTGTGGCCCAGGATTTTGTGATTTACAAAGAAGCTGAAATCTGTGTTGCATCTGAGGTTTGCCTGGTTTCAAATTAATCACTCAATGAAGACTCATGTCCGCTCTGGTTTATTTAAAATGTTTTTTCACCTTTTATTTCTTCTTCTTGAAGAGTTCTATCTGAAGCACAGAGCATTCCACTCACAGAAAATATGTGATTTTTATTTCACCATTTTTTTATTGTTCTTTAAAAAGGAAAAAAAAAAGTTAGTCGGAGAACTCACTGGAAATCTTTTTTGTTTTTCATGAACTTCCCTGTGGGACTCAGTGTGCTAGATGGAGGCTGATTTACCCACAACTAGACAGGTGACCTTGGACAGGTCACTTAGCTTCCAACCTCGGTTTCCTCCTTCTGAAAAGAGAATGTCTGTTTTAGAAGATGATCAGGAAGATCTGTGGCGGAAGTCTCCTTGACGTAAAGGCATGACCTTCCATACCAGCCTGACGTTGGTTTTTTATGGATTCAGTCAGTGAGTGGCACAGTTCGGAGGCTGATCCAAGCTCACTGACCACATGAAATAAGGTGGCATCTGTGTCTCAGGTCACCTGAAAATGAAACAGAACCTTCTAGAGCTGCGAAAACTCACACACCACCTTTACTTTAAGCTGGAGCCAAAGTCTAAGGGGGGAGCAGGTGACACACTGCTATTCCCTGAAGAGGAGATGCTTCTTCTTGGTCGTGTCTGAGGTCTCCCAAATGCCAAGTTCCCGTTCCTGGATGGTGCTTAGACTGGAGGTGAGGGTGGGAAATGAGCAGGGGCCCATCCTGAAATAGGAAGCCTTATGACTCATTATCTCTCTCTCTCAGTGACTTTTTGGAAATCTGTATGCTGGAGGAAGATGTTCTAGTGTGGAGGCCCCTTCCTCTGGGGCACGGTTGGGGAGCAGGCCTCATCCCACACGTCACTTACACTGCCCCCGCCCCCCCAGGCAATGCTATGGTTAAGGTAAACGATCGGTCTGCTTTGGGCACCGAATGGAATCACATGAAAGATCAACAAATGAGTATCTACCATGTTGGTAGGTCTTAGGTGGGCTTCTGCCGCTGTCCGACTGTCAACATCTCTCTAGGAAAGTCCATTCCTCAGGCCTTTTTCTCCCCCATGGGTATAAAGCAAAAACCACTGGAGTTAATGATTGATGAAGTCCATTATGGAGTTTGTAACTCCCCACTTGGGCGTGGATGTTTCAAGTGGGAGTTCTGAATTTGGGTGCACATGGAAATCTCTGGGGAGCTCGCTAAATGTGTAAGTCCTGAGTCCCTTTCCAGGACATTTAGATTTCCCCTCAATCTGTGTGGGACCCACACATCGGCATTTTACAGAATCTCCACAGATGATCAAGAAACAGTTACAAACCGTAAAGCACTAGGTGCACAGGGACGATGGCATTAACCTGGGGTGCCGAGCGGACTCCACAGGCATGGGGGTGGAGGGGACACCTGCGCTTGGGCACCCACCGCTGGGGACCAGACCGCGGCTCCGGCCCAGGGCGGGGACGGACTCGAGGGCCACAGCAAACCCCGCTAGGAGGGATTAGTTCAGTGAATGATTTAGTGACATTCTTCAAGTGGACAGGCTTTCTATAAATAGCCGAATTGCAGCCTTCTCTGAAAAACTAGATCAGGCAACACAGAGCCCACATTCCTGCCTCCCTCCTGGAAACAGTCCACTAAGTGAAGGAGGAGGAGCAAACCTTTTGAAACAGAGGGTGGGCTCTTCGGGGCACATGGCTGGGATGACTTCCGTAGGTCCCGTGGGCAGTTGGGTTGGCTACTCTTCCTTTAGGCTACAATTTTGAGAAACTTGTTATCCACTGAGAGCGAAACTTAACACTCGATTGAATTTATTTATGTAAATTGGTCTGCGTACTTTAATGATTTTAGATTTTTTTTATTTATTTATTTGAGACAGAGAGAATGAGAGACAGACAGCACGAGAGGGAAGAGGGCAGAGGGAGAAGCAGACCCCCTGCTGAGCAGGGAGCCCGATGCGGGACTCGATCCCGGGACTCCAGGATCATGACCTGAGCCGAAGGCAGTCGCTTAACCAACTGAGCCACCCAGGCGCCCGTGCATACTTTAATGATTTTAAATTGGGATCTAGAGACACAGACTCTTAGGTTCAAAATAACCTTCAAAATTATCTGATCCAAGAGTTTTTTCAAGTTAACTTACTTGAGATCTTTAAGGGTATTAATACAAATAAAGGTCCCGTGAGCAAACCAGTCACCGGTCAGCTTCAAATCAATCATCTGGATGAAATCAGAAGGTGGATTCCGGGATACACATTTGTCTCTTGCCTATTCAGGCTGTGGTGAGCAGGGAAGAGAGCTGACTTTCCTATAAGGTTGAGTCAAGTTTTTGAGTCATGCCAATGAGCGAGTCTGTGAGTAATAGCCCACCAATTTTTACGGTTTGCTTTATTATTAATTTTATTAAGGCATCTATAAATAGTTTTCCTCGGCACATAAAAACTGGTTACATTTATTTAATATATACATGTTTCTCTTGGTGTATAAAGTAGGGCAATTACCAAAATACCCCTCATTATAAATTAAGGGAGTACAAAGTTGTATGGTCAAAATTAAAGCCAATTTTGATGTTTTTTTACAGTCTCTAAATTTTTCCAAAATCTCAAGTTTACCAGTCATCTTTAATATCACTTTTAGACCTGACCTCTTTTCCCTTCTCGCTCTACCTCTCCACCCCACCACTCCATCCCTCTCTGTTGAAAGCCAAAATATCCCCCCTTCTAGGTTTTGCCAAAATATCACCTTTTTCTTAAAGCCTTCTGGGGTATTCTTAACTGGGAAAATCCCTCTCTTACCTCTGCATTTCAGTGTTTTGGTGCTTTGAATTTGGCCATTTTGTAAAACTTACCGTTTTATACCTTATAGTTCTTGGGAACATACTTTCTTGCCAGATTGTAACCTCTGTAAGTGGAAGAGACAACTGTTTCTTACAGGATCCTACACGATGTCCTACTCAGTGCAGGTACATGGTTGTCTTAGTCACATCGGGGCCATAACAAAGCACCACAGACTGGGCCACTTAAACAGCAGACCTTATTTCTCATATATTCTGGAGGCAGAAATCCAGGATCAAGGTGCTGGTGATCCAGTTCCTGGTGAGGGCTCTCTTACTAGTTTGCAGATGGTTGCCTTCTTGTGTGTGTTCACATGGGGAGAGAAAGAGAGAGCCAGAGAGACAGAGAGAGAGGGGGGAGGGGGAGAGAGAGAGAGAGGGAGAAAAAGAGATGGAGGGAGAGAGGGAAAGAGAGAGAGGGAGGGAGAGAAAGAGATGGAGGGAGAGAGGGAAAGAGAGAGAGAGAGGGAGAGAAAGAGATGGAGGGAGAGAGGGAAAGAGAGAGAGGGAGAGAGAGAGAGGGATGGGGAGAGGGAGAGAGAAAGAGGGATAGATAGAGGGAGAAAGAGGTAGAGAGGGAGAGGGAGAGAGACAGGGAGAGCTCTCTGGTGTCTCTTCCTATAGGGGACTAACGCAAATCATGAGGGCGCCACTCTCATCACCTCATCTAAACTTAATCAGCTCACAAAGATCTAACTACATGGGGAGTTCGGCTTTCATTAGGGCTTCAACATGTGAATTTGGAGAGAGGCACGAATATTCAGTCCGTAATGATTGTGGTATTCAAATATTTATTGAATTAATGAACAATGAGCCTGTTTTTAATGTTACACAGTATTAACGGAAGAATACCTGGTTGTAGACCTGTACGTTCCGGGGACTGTAGAGTTTCGGAGACTTGGTGAGCACTAGCTTCCTCCTCCTCCGAACCCTGAGTGGGAAGGACACACTCTGCTGTCCCACACCGATGGCTGAGGTTGCTCACGTTGGGCGGTTAAGTGGACGTGGCAGCGAAACCAGAGCCCAGATCTTGCATCTTTTTATCGTCCAGTGCCCACCCCTCTGTGCCTTTCTTCCTCCTTCAGGGAAATCGTTCATGTCACAATGGTTTGTTGGAAAAGCCACTTTTTTCTAGACTTTGATAAGGTCCAGACGAAAAAATGTAGAAGTATAGAATGTGTGAGGACTGCTGGTTAGATCTTGTGATCTTGATAGGGCAACTGAATTAGCCAGCTAATGCAAGTGTCCCATTTTGATGCTGATTTGCCAGAATGTCAAACACGGGAAAGAAGTAGAATAGCTCTTGTGTGTGCCCTATTCTGTGCACAATACCATCTAGAATCTTCTATCTTCAAACTCCTATCAATCGCCACAACCATCCTGGCAGCTGGGGGCATTTCCCTCCCTGTCCCAAAGGAAACTTGGCTGAGATGACAGGGCTCACACACGGGAGCGCCTGGATCTGAACTCGGGAGTCTCACGTCATAGCCCTGCTCCTTCTACAGTTATGGACAGGAGTGGAAGGATGCAGGTGTGGGGGAGCGGACCACAGTGGGGTCACCACGGCCTCCCCTGCTGCAGGGCTAAGAAGGGTGTGAGGCACCGTGGGTGGGGTTTCCCTCTTTCTTCGGTTACCTGTTGTTTTCCTTTCCCACTCTTCTACTTCTTGTCTTTTATTGCCTCTTCTTGCTTGAAAGCAAAGGTGTTTTGTTTTTGTTTTAAATATAACCTGGGGGAAAGCTGCGCACACACCAACAGCCAGTCTCTGACGGGATGGGGATTCCACACATTCTCTATGCAGGTAGAAAAGCAGATGTCATCAGGAGGCACTCCTCATTCCTCCTCTTCTGACTCTTGTGAATTAATGAATATGATCATAATTGTTTGCCGAGCTCACACCCTCACACTCTTAGCTCTAAGATCAAGTTGCTTCTAGACCTCAACTGCTCTTCTTAATCTCTACAATGCCTTCGTTTATTCTCCATCAGAGCTGGAAGGAGCTTGCCAGTGACCTTCGAAAATGAAAAATAAAATAAAATAAAAATAAATAAAGTAATCGAGGCTGGGTTTTGTATGGCTGGTGTTTGTCCTTGCGGGTTTGGTGTTTATCAGCTCGGGCCCCCAGCCTCAGGTTAACTTTGCAGCCCCCAGGTGAGCAGGCAGGTCTCTTCATCGCGGTGCACACGCAGAAGCTCAGCCAGCTCCCTGACTATCAGCCACGGGGGTGTAAGATAAAACATGGGTTGGGGGAACCATCCCCTTGCTACATACAAGGACGGATGCTTTGGCTTTGCCCTCATTTTGGCTGACCGGATCACTCTTCAGGAAGACTTTTTTTTTCATATTTTCTTGATTATTGTGCATACGTGTTTGGGAGGATGCGCCTGATGCATTTGCGCAAACCATCCTGAGGCTTTTCTAAACAGCCAGTCCCCCACCTCACCTGTTCTGTTAAAGACATACACAAAACCCATTACTTTTTAAAAAATTTATTTAAAAACAACGAAGACTGTACTCTTTTATGTCAATGTTTAATTTTCCCGGAGTTTTATAATGTTGCATTCGCTGATCTCTATAATAATGAACTAGGAAGTGAGGGCTAACACTATTTATGTTACATTTTTTTAGGCAAAACACACCAAGCTGAAAAAAACTTCCATTTTGTACTGCGGCAAGAATCTTGGATTTGTTATCAATAAGAAGTAGGAATCCTTCTCTGCCGTATAGAGAGGCCCTCCGTTTTGTCACCTGCAGTATGGCAATGTTGTGGGCTATCACGAGTTTGTTTTGAGGAGTAAGTGAGAAAATATGTCAAGTGTTGAGTCCATGGCGGGGTGTGGGGGGGGGGCTGCATATCTGGACAGCTTCCTTCTCTGAAGGCCCGAGCAAACTAACCATCCACAGACCCCTCATTCAGACTTCCTGTGGATGGCTGCCCTCCACCACTGTGCTAGGGTCTTGTTTTCTTTGGCTAGTTTTAAAGTTGGTAAGCAAGGCTCTGTCTCTTGGAGGTTGTCTTTAGAAATCAAACTGGAGTCAGAAACAAGCACATCAGAACTAGATGCGTCACCCTCCAGTCTAGCGATAACCATTGCATGGCCATATGAAAACAAACACAGGCAGAAGACCCCTCCAGCCTCCCGCTTGGATAAACAAATTGGTCCCCTCCTCCCCCGCCCTGTCCCCCTCCTGCCTGTTTTTCCGGAAGTCTGCGAAGTTCCACATTCTCTCTCTCTCCTTCAGACCTGCAGAGCGAGCAGGTTGTGGGGCCCACCGTCCGTCCACCCCCCGCCCCCAGCCTCTGCCACCAGGAGCTTAAATCTCCTTGCTGTGGGCAGAATTAGAGCCTTTCTTGCAAAGACGAAAGGGGCTCCTTCCCCAGGCAGGAATACTCAGCGTCACCTGAGCCACATAACTGATCTTGGGGACCCAAACACTCTTCACTTGTCCAAGGAGCTTTGTGAAAATTCCTTTTCTTAGCCCCTTCACTGAAAGCAGCGGTGGTTCCCACTGCTGTCGACAGCAGAACCCCCTGAGTTTGCTTATCTGATAATTTTGTCCTGGACCAGCTACTTGCCCCCCCTCCCAGTCCTCCTGTGTCAGGGCCTGGGATCAGGAGATGCCCCTGGGTTTTCAGTTTTCCTCTGTTGTAAGCATGCTGGTTCCTCTGGAGATTGGACGTGTGACCCCACCTACATGAGCACTGGACTCGACTCATTTGAACTGCCCAGCACAGAGCTCAGCCGTGCTCTGCCGAGTTTGAAGGTGGTGGAGTTCAGTCCTACACCTGCTTCTGTTGCCATCTGGGTAACCTTGGGACTGTACCGCGTTTTCACTGTGAGGCAGAGCGTGGAGAAAGAAGCGGACAGGGCTTTGCCCAGACACAGAGGAAGAAATGTCCACAAAGCAGGAAGCCCGTCCCCCCACCCCCGCAGAGCTCCGGAGTCACAGGTAATAGACGTGTACTTTTCTGTTTGATTTCAAAGAGCTTGTAATGCATCAAAAGAAAAGTAGCAAGTCAAGAAAATTCCATCTTGTAAATGTGAAGGCATTTTTTGTGATGGTGGGATTGTGTATATGAGCAAGCACACCCCCTGCTCAAAGTATTAGGTCTCCCATACCGGAGGGAATGTTTCTCCCACTTTCTGCATGGAATGGGCTATATTACACACAGCTTGTTAAATGGGCGGCAGATCAGTTGGAGAGTAGATGTCCTGCGGCTTCAGTTGTGCATGTTGGCTCATAAACACACACACACACACACACACACACACACAGCCTGCTCCTGACTCCGAAGCACCGGGCTCAGATTTTAGCCTGAAGCCGCCGTGAAGCCCCCTGTGCGGCAGGACCCGTGAGTGCAACCGACATGGGGCCCTCATTTGAGTCTGGAAGGGTGTATGCTGACCCCTCTCACCCGCGTCTAATGGAAGACTGACTGCCCTGCGTTTTCTTATGGCAAATTATATATTGGGAGGCGGAAGATTTAAAAATTAATTCAAGATTAATTTAAGGATGACTGCACATGGAATTATTTGGCCAACTGATGAAAAATGCAATTTTCACTACAAAGAAGGAAGATTGTAGAAGTGTCAAATTTTAATCCCATTTCCCATAAAGGATTATCATGTCTCAAGACCTTTCCGGAAACCCCAATCCATCACCCAGGCACCTGCCTTTCCCACACCCTTGGTGAGCCAGCTCACATAAGCCACGGTGCCACTGGGGTTTGGTAAAGGATCCATGTTTAGGGGCCGAATAAACTAATTAGCTCTGTATCAAGCAGGAAAAAAAAAATGCTGGACTGGATATTGAATCCAGATCTAAGAAAACCTGTTACTTTTTTAAGCAAATGAGAAAACACACACACACACACACACACAGAGGCCAGGGAACATCTTTTTTTATTTGAAGTTCTGTTAAATTTTAATGACTACTGGAAACAGCTCAGGCCTCATTGTCAAAAGAAAAGTAGCAAGTCAAGAAAATTCCATCTTGTAAATGTGAAGGCATTTTTTTGTGATGGTGGGACTGTGGATAACTGCAGCTAAAACACACACACACACACAAACACACTAATGGAATCTACTAGAAGTAGGTCCTAACCTCAACTAGTGTTTTGTCTTGGAGGAAAATATACATATTTAAGGAGATGGAATTATCCATCAAAGGCATATGCTAGTCAAATAAAAAGCCATGCAAGAAAATCACCCTGGACGGGCTGTCCTCTATTTTGAAATATTAAAAGCTGAACTTTCTCTGCACATCTCCCAGTTTCAAAAAGCAGAATGCATCTGGCTTGTGTTTTCTTCCCCTCCAGCTTTCTACATGAATGCACATCTGAGAGAGGATATACGTGAAGCAGTAGACTAACCTTCAATAATGCATTTTGTTTAATGCCCTATTTGGTCCGATCATTTCCTGAAAACTACTCATGTGATACCTTATTTTCAAAGCACTGGAAAAAAAATCAAGTGAATTACAATGGAGCTGTGGAAGGAACGGAATGGAATAGAACGGAATGGAATGTGCTTCCTGAGCAATACGCTGGGCATTCAAAGTTCTGCCAGGAAGGGAGCCGGCAGGAAGCCCTCATGCACGGGCTGAGTGCAGAGGAGGTGAGTCACCTTCAGCCACGATGCAAATGCTGCCAGCTCAGGTGTCTTCAGCCTGGCGGGAAGGGTCTTCTTCACATAGACCTCCCTTCCGGGTCCTTCTTGCGCTTCTCTGCCGCTGATTCCCTCATTAAAGTCAACCATTTCAAAGGGACTCCTGTGGCTGATGGCTGTCTTCTTCTCCTCCCCCTCCTCCTTCCCATCCCTCCTCCACCCCCTCTTGCTCTTCCCCCCTCCTTCTCCTCCCTCCTCCACCCCCTCTTCCCTCTCCCCCTTCCATTTTCTCCCCCTTCCTCCCCCTCCTCCTCTGCCTTTCTCCCCCTCCTCCTCTTCTTTTTTTTTCTGAATCAGCAAACTAGATGTTGACTCAATTTCTACAGCTTCTACTTTTTTGAAAGCAAAAAAGAGTTAACAGAACAATGTCCTTAATTTGCAGAATACGCAAAGACAAAGGAGAAGCAGAGATAGAATGTTTTCATGTGTAAGTGATCAGTTTTGAGCTTATATTTTCTAGTTTTATCATTGTTACTATATTTTTCCCACATTTGCATTTTCAAAATAAGGTAGGGGATTGAAAATCACATAGAGTAGTGGTTTTCAACATTTTAAAAACTACCTTTACTCCCAACATAGAAGAGATAAAAGAGGAAGTGATCTGGCTATGATATGTCATGAAAATCTAGAATTTGGCAGAAGGGTTTCCAGTCCAGCTTCCTCATTCTGTGAACGGAATGCCCTGCCTTCAGGGCTCTGCACATCCGGGGCAGTGTAATGATTCTTCCACGATCAGGTAAGAACAAGGCCATTGGCTGCATCTCTTTCTTGAGACAGAAGCACAGAAAGAGGAACAAGGTTCATGGCGGGAAAAACGGCATTCTGTTCGGAATCTATGGGATTGAAATTGTCTTCAAGATGTCAGTATGGACCTGTCTGGTCCCAGAGTCTGATATAAGAGACAAAGAGTGCGAAGAGACTAGGTAGGTGGCCCTAAGCTTGTGGATGGTGATTAGAGTCAGAGTGGATGGCCACCACTCTGGAGAAGCGTGTTTGGAGAAAGAAGAGGAATGAAGTAGAGTCCTAGAATCTATCCTAGAATCAAATATTTTGTCAGATGGGGAAAAAACATGATGGTGGAGCCAAAGGCAGTGTGGGAACCAGGAGTGCCTGGAATCAAAAGGCCAGGGCGGAACATGGTCAAGAACAAGCCAGTAAGGAGGGAAAAGGTCCATGCAGGAGCGGGGAGGATCTCGGACAGAACCAGCCCCACAGGAGCATCAGACCAGTGGCCGTTGCTACACTGTCATCGTCCAAATAACAAGGATGCTGCTTGGACGTCAACCAATGGACTCTTGGTTTGGTGTTTACCTGGCTTTGAGTAAGCGGGTTATGTGCCCTGAATCCTCACACTTTGAGTAAGCGGGTTATGTGCCCTGAATCCTCACACTTTCAAATCTTAGCTACTTCCAAATTGAAACCATCCAGAAATCTTGATCACCTTTACAAGACATAGACAGCAATGACATGAGCTGTTCAGCCCCCGAGGGAGAGACCACATGGAAAGATGATGGCTCTGAGAACATAGTAGGTCTGCGGATCATATCTCTGAAATAAAAGAGTGTCTGCCTTCTTTCTTCCCCAGTAGATGTGCATTGGCCTGCTGTTCCAAATACGTTGCAAGTTTTGAAGGCAAAGAATCATGAAAAGACTTCTTTTATGAAGCTCACAGAACCTGTTGCTGGACACAAAACAAGGGCTTCGAAAATCCTCTTTTAATGGAATGTATGGCTCATTCAGAATAATTGATGATGATGCATCCACTAGGCTAAAACAACAAACAGAATCTTGGAGATAGCATCTGTGATTATTATCAGATGATGAAACCTCTCCGGGTGCTATCTACCAGGAACTTCCCAACTGCCCTGACAGCCAGCAGTGAGTGTCCCCACAGCCGGCAGGCATCAGGCATGAGGGGCTGTGGAAACCAGTTGTTTGATGTTCTGCCACCTGGGACACCTTCACTTCTGGTTCTACTCCCCCAGACCTGGCAGCCTGAGACTGTGAAGTTTTCTGGAAAACACGAAGGACCTGAGGCTCAAGCACGATGTTTATTAAACTATTATCAGCACAAGTTAGTGGAAAGCACTCAATGGAGAGTAAGAAGACCCAGGTTTGGATCCCCACTTTACCAGGGATGTGAAATCTGGCCACACCGTTCATCTCTTTGAAATGTAGTTTAGTGTTCTAGTAAATGGTGATGATCATGCCTATTTCTTGATGTCTTTGTGAGGATGTGTCAATGGTGTGGAAATTCTTTGTAAGTGATAGATATTAGTGGGGTCCTTGAATCAGGACAAGAAGTTTAAGATCTCAGTTTCCGCACCCTTCCCTGTAAAAGGGGGCTCTCTGAGGTGTATTTCAGTCCTGGGGGAACACGGTGTGTTCACGGTGCTAACAATGGAATTTGTAGTGTGAAAGATGTTTCAAGTCATTCTTGCACTGTAAATCTCCATTGCAGATTGTTCTTCTCTCTTGTGAACCATGTCTTCTTTATTCTCGATTTTGGGGGTTTCTCTTGTTTGGAAAAGGCTCACTACCTGAGAAGAACAGAGTGGGGCCTGGGGCTGGGCTCAGGGAAGAGAAGGCTGGAAGCAGGGTTCTGACACAGACGGCTGATGCCCAACACCTATGATCCCTTTCCATAATGGACCCGAAGCTAGGAACTCCTTTTCCAGGCTCCCTTACAACTGGCCCATGAGAGGAGTGTCTGTCCCCCAACAGGATGTAGCAGAAGTGAGAGGTGCCACTTCCAGGCCAACGCTTCCAGAGCATCCTCCCGGCTTTTTCTCCAGCTAGGTGCATTGTTAACATGGCAGAAGCCTGGGTCCCCGAGTCCCTTCAAGGAAAAGACCCACCCCAGCCAGGAACATCCACATTGGACAACTACATGGGAAAAACAGAAACTTTTATTTTAGCTTATATATATATATATATATATATATATATATATATATATATAGTCTGTAAGTTAACCAACCCTAGCTAGTTTTTAGTCTTTGTCTTAAGCTAGAGGGAGAGAAATAATCCCCTGGGCTCACGCATCGTCCAGACCAGCTCAAGGGTATAGCATTTTCCATGGAGGGTCCAAATCAAAGTCTTTACAAATTGTAGAGCAGCCACTTGCTAGTACGTTCTCTTTTACCTTCCATGTATTCACTCAGTCACCAAAGCAGCTCACTGGAGCCAGGATGGGCAGCTGCTCATTGTGCCTTGGGTGGGGCCACTTGCTCCCACTTCACCTGCTCTGCTTAGGGCCCCATGGATCCAGGTTTTGAAGAAACACTCAAGATAGCCCAAGAATATCAAAATGACAGCACAGGTAGCAAAAGATGTAACCACACCACCTGAGCTTCTCGGGACTTAGAATGGAAACCTGAAATAAGGGAGCGCCGAGGACTCCCTTTCCAGCATCTCAGGTTTTCTGCACATCTGCTCTTTCATCCTTTCCTTTCTCACTCATCATTTCTTCTTCTCTGTACTTAGGAGAGCATATGGAAGCCATTTCTCTCCAGCCCGGACTTCACGTGGCCTTTGGCTGCAACACCCAAGCGGTAACAGATAGCTTTGTTCTCTTCTTTACACCAAGTTCCCGAGCGCTGGTCTGCCTGTTTCTCCTTTTATGTGCGACCACGGGGCATGGCCCTGTCTCGGGGTCTTGCCTTCCCCACCAGTCTAGTCAGTTGTGATCAGGGTTAAATGTAGATATTTCTTATTTAAAAAATTACTTTTGGGGGCAGCAGGAATTCTGGGCAAAGCAGATGTTATGCGAGGGGAGAGTGGGATGATGGGCTGTGATTAGCATCTCTAACATCATGACAATCAGCACAGTGATAAATGAACGTGGCCTGTTATTACGTAATACAAATAATAACACATAATACCTTTCATACCAACTGTGGTTTAGGCACTGTGTTTGAGTATTGGGAAAATACTCCATATGATAAAAATAACCCTATGTTTTAGCAGTTAACAGCTTGTTTGGGGGAGGAAATAAAAGCATACAAATAAATAATAAATAATAGTAAACCAACAAATACGTGTATCAGTTATCATATCTAATATCTCTTGAGCACCTTTTCATGATTTATCTCTTTAATTTTTTTTGAATCAGTACTTTGAGGAAAACAGCACCATCGGTTTATGAAGGAGAACATAATATTCCAGAACTTCGGGACCGGCTTGTGGGCCTAGCCTTTATCGGGTCTTCTTCTGACTCTCACTCAGCGCCTGGGAGGGTATGAACCCAGCGATCTTTCCATAGGATCTTGCCGTGGGACAAACACCATATGTTCCCAAATCCTTTCACTGATCATATAGAGGGATTGAAGGAAGACATTTGTCAGGATTTGGGGTCTGGTCATTTTCGGGAGCAGAGTAGAGTGGGGGCAGGGGCAGCAGCAGGCTGGACTGCCCGCCTTCCCTGAAGTGCAGGATGTGGTTTGGGTTGAGGACGGCACTGAGCAGGCAGCTGAGAGCAGAACCTCGACCCGGAGCACACCCAGTGTGGCCGGTTCGTCTTGGCTGGAGTTGGATGCTCAGGGAGTTGGTTCAAGACACACAGCTGTCTTTTGTTCGACGATGTGTTAGGAGGATGGTGAGGAGAACATCGGACGTTCTTGCCCTGCAGTGGCTGAGTGTTGTAGGATGTCATAAAGTCGTATTTACTAGTGGCTGTGGCATCCACTACTATGTCAGTGGATTTGGAAGTTTCTATCTGCCCTTGTTTTATGGTTTCAGCATTTTAGGATTTAATTCATTCCTATATTCTTGGAACAACACTGCTGAACACTAACTATACCCTAAGCCCTGGGAAACCAAAAAATGAACAGACCAGATTCACATCTTCAGGAGCTTACCGGGTCTGCACAAGGACAGAAAGAGGTCACCCTTCAAGTTCTGCTTCTTGTCACATGACCATGGGCCAACTGATCCTTGGTTTCCTTCTTCACAAAGTAGGGGGATCAGTACTCCTCAGGTTCACGAAGTTGTTCTGAGAAGGAAATGGGATGATCCTTTGAAAGATAAAGCAACTCTCCCCGCATGCCTGGCTGTGGTCAGTGCACGCATCTCACCCTCACTAACTCAACACCACCCAGTGCAGGGACTGATGAGACCGGGGGCACAATAAATATTAGACCTCTTGTTTTATGCTCTCGCTTTACATCCGACCCTCGTAGTATCTCCCCAGAGAAAGTACCCCTTTTCTCACATTCTACAGAATTGTTGACTCAGAGGCAACTCCCAGTGCACACGGTCCTTCCCTACTCTGGCCAGAGCTCCCCAGGGCGCTCGCATTCTGAGAGTTGAAATAAAATGAATTTTTCTTTTGCATACATCTGTTCCATTGTATATGCTCTTGCTGAAAGCCAGCCTATATATTTATCTGCCATTTTTTCTAATGAGTCACATTGGACAATTTGAAGTAATTGCTATTCGTTAGACGAGCATTTCCCAATTCAGCTCCCTGAGACCACAGAGGTGTTCTATACATGCAGTCTGACAGGGCTATTGGCCACTACCAAGGCATCAGGTGCTACGAAGGAACTGAATTTCTTTTTTAAGATTTTTTTTTTTATTTGAGAGAGAGAGAATGAGAGACAGAGAGCACGAGAGGGAAGAGGGTCAGAGGGAGAAGCAGACCCCCTGCTGAGCAGGGAGCCCGACGCGGGACTCGATCCCGGGACTCCGACGCGGGACTCGATCCCGGGACTCCAGGATCATGACCTGAGCCGAAGGCAGTCGCTTAACCAACTGAGCCACCCAGGCACCCAAGGAACTGAACTTTTAATTTAAATACTCACGCGTGGATAGTGGTTGCTGTGTTGGACAGAGCAATTTCAGTGATTTAGAACCCCACTTAATCAACTATCACCTATTCTCATCTTTTCGACTCAAACCATTTGGAAAGATAGTTAACTGAACAGATACCAGGACTAATTCCAGGGTAAACCACTCAATCTCTCCTGCTGGTGGTTACCTGCCTTCCAAGTGAACTTGTAAGCAGCACCCTCACCCTAGGATGTGGACCAGACCCCAAACAAGTGCAGTGGTCCTTTCTGGATGGCATGAACCTCACGGCATCGGGTGAGCTAGACACAGACTACCATGCTGTTCTGTATAATGTTCCTCGACACTGGATCTCAAAACTGATTTTCATAAGATGAAAGTCTTTGTGTCCATGTCTTGCTTCAGATAAAGGGAACAAGAAAGGAAACGAGGTCCACTAGGGAGTTGGGTGGGGGCTGATGGCAGGTGGCTGAAGGAGGCCTGGCCGTGGTTTCGGGGAGCCTCAGCATCCCTTGGTGTCCCAGACTCTGAGGGCGAAGTGCTGTGACCCCAGATGGCCGTGGCCTCGCCTGCCATCTGGTAGCAGCTGCATGGACAGTTTGGTCTGATGAACCTGAGCCAGACAGCTGGTATCACATATTAGAAAATGTGAAGTCCAAACTCCACAGTAGCTGCCTCTGCGCCTGGGGTTCTGGGGAAAGGTCTCATTTATAAAGCTAGCCGAGGGCAGGAGGATTATCTGCATTTATACGTATATTTTTAATAACCTCATTATGTGCTCATAAGGGAGTACACAGTGTGTTAATTCTGAAACCCATATTAGCTTGTGATCTAGCGCTGCATTGTCACAG
This sequence comes from Neomonachus schauinslandi, assembly GCF_002201575.2. NCBI lineage: Eukaryota > Metazoa > Chordata > Mammalia > Carnivora > Phocidae > Neomonachus > Neomonachus schauinslandi. The sequence continues at coordinate 3,619,216 of NC_058412.1, read as the reverse complement.
GAAACTTCACTCTATTTTTGTTTCAATATGATCTGAAAAATCCTTTCTCCAACAAAACACCTCAAGTGTACCTGTGAAGCATCCAACTAAACATCCTGAATTATAGCAGTGGTTGGGTGGAGAGAGATCACCAAACATGGGTCTTCTCAGAAACAATCCCCAGTCAAAGTGTCCTAGTGGGAGCCTACGAGGAAGTGTCATGCTCCCGGGGTGGCCGGGAGCCCCGCAGCACCGTGACTTGTCTCTCGCTCATCATAGACGGCACACCCAGCCTCACTCGAGGAGCACACTGACCAAAACCGACCTAGCAGCTGGCCCAGCCCTGCTGATGCTCTGACAGCAGCTTTCAGCACCCAGCACGAATGATTTTGCAAAATGGGCATCAGTCACTAACTTACAAACAAAATACTTTCTATTAGAAACTACAGTTGCCATGTTCTGACGTAAAGAACAGAGCTGGCGTTTTTTTTTCTTCCGACCACTGCTTGGCACAAGTGATTAAGCCCCGTCCTGGCAAGAAGCCAAGGGCGCACGTCATGGAAGTGAACTTCAGAGACGCCGTCAATTTTTCACTGTGGGATCACACACTTGCCAATGAAAAGGCACGTCTGCCAGGCTCTGCGGCAGTAAGAACATTTTTAGGAAGGTAAGTATGTGTAAGACACTTCATGATCACCCAGATATGCAGGTGAAAACGAGCTGAGAAGATGTATCTCTCCCCAACACCCCCGCCCAGGGTGGTTTCTGCCTGGCCTACGTGGAAAAGGCATTAGCCGGGAGACCTGGCTGCCAGGAAGCACGGCCCCGGGAATTTATGAGGTCCAAGGTCGGCTACCTCAGAACTGCCGGCCAGGCTGGCCTTCTGGGCCTTCTCCCCAAACAGGGCCTCTCTGGCCAGGCCCTGGAATGCTTCCAAACCTTTTAATTGATTGGTTTCTCTGATCGGTGCCTTGGAACGCTGGAGTTGCCGGGGTCTTTGGTAGTTCTGCTCCAAATCCTAATTGGCTCTTGACTGGTATCAGTGATAATTTTGTTCCAAGCTGAGATCCATAAGAGATTCTCACTTAGGGATGTTTTGGAAAACATAGTAGGTTTTCCTAGGTTGGTTCATTGCAGAAGCACCCCGGTGAAGTCTTGTGAGCTTCATAGGACCAGATTGTTGCTAGTTTTGGAAAGCCTTCTCCTGTAGAGTGAGGGGGAAGCCCCTTGACTGGATTTGTGGGGTGGGGAGGAGGAATATACTAGAAACAGGGAAAGGTGATGTTAAATGGACAAAAGTATACTTAAAAGAAAGTAAAAATGCTCAGGGTCCTTCAGCAAATGCATGCTGGATGGTATCCTAAAAGCTACACATTTTGTTAATGGTACTGGGCAAGCTTACCTGTGGCGCCCCAGCCTACTCTTCCCCATCTCTCACCTTCCTTCCAGACAGGTGTTCCCGATGTCCTCCTTGCTCATTCGCTCCTCCTGCAGACATCTTCCAGCCCAGCGTGGGGAGGCGCAGGGTAGTGTCTTCCCCTCCATCCTGTCCATTGGTCCTTCCACGATAGAGTGTAAATTCATGCCCGTGGACACGGGTGCTGAGCTCAGGTGAGCAAGTTCAGCGACACTGTGTACCATTTGGTCTCTTATATTTAAAGTCCATACTCTTTGAAATGCCTCATGGTAGGACAGCAAGTTGCATTGCTGCATCATTGTGCATGCTGCATGAGGGTCCTTCCAGGCGGGCAGACAGTGTCTGGAAAAGTGGTAAGAAGCAATCAGTGGCCGTCTGGGCAAAGCCTGGATCAGGGGAAGCCAGGAGTGTCAGGATATTAGAGGGTGCTTGTTCCGCTGTTCTGGAATTTCAGCCAAGGAGCTCATGTCGAAGCCCCCAGATAATTGTGCCTACGCAGAAAAGCTAGACATCTGTGTGCAGGCCCTGTGGATAGATGCTCAAAACCATCTGTCCCCTTCTCTACCTCTAACCTATTTAAGAGAACCCTTAAAACTGATCAAGGATACAATATTTAAAAGGAGTTTTTATGAGTAGAGTATGAGCAGAGAGGACTATTTTGTATCTGGTCGCTTCTCAAGAGAGGAGAGGGAGCTCCGAGACATCCACTGATTAAGACTGAGGTTGTCAACCAGAGGTGAAGCTCATCCCCACCTCAGTGGTTGCCGAGGTGCAGAAACTCGTAAGCCACCCAGAGCTTGTTCTCAGGAGGACCGGACAGTGAGAGTCCTTGGGCAAAGGGATGGGTGCCTGAGTCCAAGCTGGAGAAGGGTGAAGGTGGGCGTCCGGTGGGGCTCCTCTGGGGGACAGTGAAGCCAGAGCAGCAAGCACACGGGCTTGTACTCCCAGAGTCGGGCAGAGCAAGGATGTATAAAATTTCACATGGGCCAAGTGGATTCAGCACAAATAAATCCCCTAGAGCCTGAGAGCATGAACAGACTCCAAGGAAGAAACAATAGGATTCCAGGAAAGTTGGGATGTTCAGCGTGGAATTCTCATAGACTTCTCACCAAAACAGATTAACTAAAAAACGAAATGTAGACATGGCTAAGAAAGATTGTTAAAGCAACGCCAGGAGGTCGCTCTGGTATCATAACACACATTTTGAGGAGTATTCACCAAAAGCAATAAAATGAAGACAGCATGAGCAAAGTAGGCACAATTCTGCTTCCCACGAGGGTGGTGCTGTGAAATAGGGAAGAAATGAAGGAAATGCTAGAAAGCTCACATCTGGTGGGGGAAGCCGGGGGGCCTGGGGCACCAGAGATGAGCCCGGAGATCCCTGCTCGGGGCTCCTTTCTCGGCCACGTCCAGCAGCGCCTTCTGAGCTCGACCAGCAGAGCTGGAAGGACAAATGGCAGCCATTGTGAACCTACCAAGACATCTCGCGCCACCTGCCCTTAATGAAGATGCAGAAAGAAAGTAGGAGCCACAGTTGAGCGTTTGAGCGGAGTGTATCCTGACATTTGGGCAACCTGGGAAGAGGGATGTTGCGGGCGGAAGGCAGCACTTTAGACAGGGCAAAACACAAGATATTTTCTGAAGAACTTTTTCAAAATGAAAAACCAACAGAAAACTCATGCTATCAACCAAACAAAGAGCCCTCAAGACACAGGGCTTGGATTTGTCAAATAGGCTCTACGCCTGAATGGAAGAGGTAGGCAACAGCCAGAGAGAACACACAGGAGAGGTTAGGTTATGCTCCCGTAGTTCAGGGATTGTGGCCTGAATCAGGAGGGTCCTAGCACCTCCTGCATCTCCCTAAAACCCTGAGTTACTGAACAGATAAACGTGAGCACCGTCACTCAGCACTCTGACCCCCTGGCAAAGGGTCAGTGCAGATGTTGTCTGGTAGCGGGGCAGGGGCGGAGAGACACATCGACTCACATGATTTTGGAACCAGGTAGGGGCCAAAGAAGAATTTCCTCCTTCAGCAGACAAAGAGCTCGGGACAGAAATAGAGGAAAATACACATAATAAGCAGAATGCATTCGTGGTATATTTTGGAAGATTTACATCAGGAAATAAATGCTTTATCAAATGTATCATACGTTCAAGAAAATTTAAAAAAAAATTCCCTGAAACAAAAGATTATTTGATGACAACATCCTGAGATGTAAAGGGAGTTTTTGTAACTAAAGAATTAAACTCAGCAGACAGGCAATATTATTACAGAATTAAGTGAAAATTAAAAACACCCAAGTTGTTATTTGCAAATGAAGTCAATGAAAACAAATCCCCCAAACCTGCAGTGCCAGGTGGCATGTATTCTCTCTACCTTCCTTCCCTGGATGCCTATGTGAAGGCATGATGGAATAAATAATCCACAAATGGGAAGCTGTAATAAAAAAACATCTGGTAATGTGGTTGAAGCCATTTATACATGAAATTAAGTCCAAAGAATTAGAGATTATGGTTTTTTAATATGTCAGTGTCATCCTCATGCAGAAAGCTATAGTAATGTGAGTATTGCTACAGGGGTACATTGGCTGAATTCAGCTATCTGTACTTGAGGCCCTAGCCCCCCAAAAAGGACTGGGGACTGGGGAACTTAACTGGTGGCATTAATTCTGCCTGCCATACAACTCACGGCGTGGGCCCGGGCGAGGTGAGATGAGGGACATTTCTGAGGTCACCTTAGGGAGCCTTGGGTCTCATGTGATTCCCAGACCATGAGCACCTTCCTGCACTGTGGTTCCAGCACTTAAGATAGCTACTTGGTACTCTGGGGCCCCTGAAAGCCAGCCACTTTACCTGATACTTAAGCAAAAAAAAAAAAAAAGTAACGTGTTTTCAACATTTTGAAGGAGAGACTAAATTTGCTAAACTTATTGAAAGTTTTTATCAGTTTCTAGTAATATAAACTCCTAGGGAATTTTCAAAGCTAATTTTGACAACACATGATTTTTGGCCCATCCATGAGATTTGGAATAGCTCCAAGAAAGCGTAAATCTCATGTAAGATACAATTCTGCAAAAATTATTTAACTATAAATAGACTAAGGAAAAGATTTGAAACTTGATTGCCAAGCCTGGAATATGAAGTAGGCAAGAGTGTAGATATCCTAATATTATTCTCTTTTATGGAAAGAATAAATAGTCCTTTGTTTAATGTTGGTTTGTCAATAGTATAGATAAAAAAAAAAAAGATTATTCCCTCAAATTAAATGAGGCAAGAAACAGAATGCAATACACAAGACCATATAGCAAATGATTAAAGGTAGCAGTAACACAAACAAAAACAAACAAGGGTAAACTCAAGAAAACATTAAGAACATGAATTTGGAAATTGAGACCATGACCACATATTTACTAGGGAAATGATGGGAGGTATTCAGATATACACAAAATTATCAACATAGGTTAACTCAGGTGAGAAAATTTTTGGATGGTCTTTACTATTTAAACTTTTCTGTTTGTCCTCCAAACAGAAGAGGAGGAGAGGGAGGAGGAGAAGGAGAAGGAAGAGAAGGAGGAGAAAGAGAAGGAGGAGGAGGAGGAGGAGGAGAAGGAGAAAGAGGAAGAGGAAGAAGAAGAAGAAGACGAAGACAAAGACGAAGATGAAGACGAAGACGAAGACAAAGACGAAGAAGAAGAAGAAGAAGAAGAAGAAGAAGAAGAAGAAGAAGAAGAAGAAGAAGAAGAAGAAGAATTTTCATGATTAAAACCAACAATAAAATCATCTCATTTGAAGAAGAAAATAAAAGAAAAGGAAAAATAAAGGGAAGAAAAGGTAGGAGCAATATTTTTATGGCATTGTTTAATCCCCTATCCCTTCGACAATGAAATATCTAGTCCTGAGTTTCAGAACAAGAAACCTGAGGATCTGAACGGTCTTAGGTCTTTGGAGAAAGATGCAGTGATGTTCAGAATATAAGCTTCTCTTAGCTGAGATGTGAAGTGCATTTTACAAGTGAACTTTTAGCAAGAGAGTTTACATCAGTAAAGTTTTGACTAATCTCCTGATCCCACAGAGCATTAAATTAATCAGGATCCCACTCAAATGCATTCTGATTAATTGATGGATAGAAGCCTTCAAGTCTCTTCTGGAAGAGACACTGTCCATTTAGCGTGAATGAGAAGGTCTGTCTCCTGCTCTCTCCCGTTCAGCTCCTACTTTTCCTCTTTGTCTCATCTGATGTACAAATTTATAACTGTATCTCTGGAGAGATGAGTAAAGTCTCAGGATTTTCCTAAGTGGAAACCTTTCTGTTTTGTGAAAATTGTGGAGACACTGTAATTATCAGAGTACATTTTCCGTCATTCTCCACATTTACTCTTGGAAGCTTATGCCAGAAGCTCTTGACTCTGGTTTTGTCTTGGACTAAGTCTCAGGTAGATCAAGCTTTGTTTCAGTTTTTACCAGACAAACAAGATAAAAAGTGGCATAATTAATGTTTCTTCTCCAGGAACAGAAATTCTTTCCTCTGGAGTAAACTTGGAATAAATCTGTGACATGGCTTTGGTTAAAGCTGGGGGAAATTCAGCAGGAATGGGTTTCATCAGCTCTCTGTGACTGTGGATTCGAGAACTCCCGGGCACCCATGATACTTGTTGGTACTATGCTTCACACGTGGGAAACCGAATGCTACAGATCAAAACCTCATGTCTACTTTCAATTTGAATGGACTATTTGGCATTTTAAGGAGGCTCAAAAGATATCTCCATGGAATTAGACTGGGATACTAGCAACTATCTTGCCAAAAGTCAAAAGATAAGATAGCCGTCTGTGTATTCTAATAAGTAATATTTTTGATGATGTGGTATGCAGACTTTAATAAGTATCATACATACAACTTACAGATTTAATAAGAGCCTTATCTTCAGCCTTTTTGGCCAGAAGTAAGTTGAGTATAAGACCTGCATCAGCTCCTACTGCTGTTGTTATCAAGGTGTTAGTGATGACAAATTAGCTTTTATTATGAATGACCTTTAATGACATGCTGATGACATAAAAATAAAGATAATAAATATGAACCCAATTTGTAGCCTTTTTCCTTTGCCTTGCTGACATTTCAGCGTGATTCCTTATGCTATTTTAAATGTAAACAACGAGCCCTGCTCCAAAATCATTTATTTTGGGAAAATATGCAAATTAATAAAACTTTGGGGAAGCTGGGGACCCAGGGAGCCACCCCAGCCATAAGATAACAGTTCTGGGGGCTTCACCCTTCCTGGTTAGTTAAGAAGCAGTAATGGAGCGGGCCGGTCCAGGAGGCAATGCATTTTCAATTGGACTCTGTGTGGCTGAGTCCGTGGGTCACCTCTAACACTCAACGACATCTTCTGCATCCCCTCAGTATCCGAATGGGCCAGCGGCTGCTCTGAGTGGGCAGTAATGAGCTGGCTTCCAGAGAGAAGCCAGAGAGATAGAAATTGTCACCTTCACATCATGACAGTGTGATAGAAATCCCAGTGCCGTCCTCACCAAATTGCTTGTCTTTCTCCCCTTCCTGGGAATGGTAAAGCAAAGCCTGTTTTCATTCATACACAACATTGAAATGACAACAATACCAAAAGATGATGGTTTATTTTTAGCACAAACAATCCCACTACACTTAAAGGGAAAAAAATAATGTAGACATCTGTATGGTATAATCTGTTCAAGCATTATCAAATGTTGGGTGCATCTAAAAAAAAAATAAATAGGGAAAACCAAGTCAGTTTGAAAAATCATTACATAGAAGAAGTTCTGCTAAGATGGGTTGTGATCTAATTGCCTTTAAAAATTATTCTAGAAAGTTCAGAACCCAAAATGTTCACCTCTTGGCTATTCTTCCTTTTTGAAATGTAGTGAAATATAAATATGGCTGGGATCATCACAGAATTCCAAATTTTACAATTTGGGCTCAAACAAACATGAGAAAATAATTAAGGAAATTGCTTTGAAAATTCTGCTGACTTTTAACATGAAGAATGTTATGGCATAGTTAATGATCTATAATAGATCACCCTCTTCCAAGCTGCCTTTTCAGCACATAAAGCATCTTTAGTTTAAATGTAGGTTGCAGTTGCTCTCAGGCTGGCGGCTCTGTGCGTCGGATATCACTTCTCCAGGGGGCTGTGCTGGCATGCTGGAAACAATCACTGGGAAAGCCTGATTTCAAGACTATTCACTCTTTGACTTCTCCTCTGAGACCCCCAGGAATCATACCGATGGGGGCTTACAGTGACCGCAGTTTGAAGAGACCGTGTGTTCCTCTGGTAGGGCCTGGATGGAGATGATTAATGCTTAGCATACAAACCCTGAAGCAAGTGGAGGGAAGTGGTTTTGAGAAGTCCCTGATTATCCCTTCGTTTACTCAACACAAATTCAGAGAGCACTGCTCTGGGCTGAGCCTTGTTCGCTACACTGGGAATGCAGCAGCAAAGCCAAGCGATGACCTTTCCCTCATGGAGCTTCGGTTCCAATGGGGAAGGCAGGCAGGGGCACGGATGGACAGGAGGCTCTCACGTGTGGTAAGGAAACTACGAGACATGCAGGGTGAGGGGTGGAGGGGCAAGTAGGGTCGAACTGCTGCGCGGGTCACTACATCAGGTCTGCTGAACCAGTTCTTGAAGGAAGGGAGGCAGCTGGTGATGTAGGCTTACGAGGGAAAGCTGATGATGGCTGGGCAGGAGGGTTCCAGGAGGAGGGACAAGCAAGTACCAAAGCCCTATTGTGCACACATCTTGGAAAAGTTCAAGGCAGAGCCAGGCTGAGCCCACGCTGCTAGAACAGCATCCCTGAGTGGGAGGGTGATGAAGGAGGAAATCGGAGTCCCTTGTCAGCCATTGTAAAGATTTTGGCCTTTACTCCAAAGGGCTTGGGAAGTGATGGCAGTTTCAAGAAGAGTGGTGGCACAATCTGGCAAGTTTCCTAGGGATGATTTTGGCGCCATGTATGGAATATTCTGAAGAGATGAGCAGGGCGCAGTGGACTCGGGAAGGGGCTGGTGCTTGTTCCGGGAGAGCGAGCCTCTGCCCAGGGCTGAGCTCTGATCCTGTGTTGCATATGTATTGAATGTAGAGGGGAAGAGTCAAGGGTGAGTCAAGGTTGGGCTTCTTCCTGCCACCTGAAGAATGGTGTGGCTATCCATACTCGTCTTCTGGGCCTGCTGTCTCAGAGCTCCACACACTGAGGGCTTACACAACACACACGCATCACCACACAGCTCTGGAGGCCGCAAGTCTGAGATCAAGGGGTCTGCAGGGTTGGTCCTTCTGAGGCTGGGAGGGAGAATCTGTTCCTGCCTCTCTCTTAACTTCTGGGGGTTTCTTTGTCTTTTGCGGCATCACCCCCATCTCTGTCGTCATCTTCACGTGGTGTTCTCCCTGTGTGTGTCCCTCTTCTTGTAAGGACACCAGTCCTATTGGATTAGGGGGATCTACCCTTCTCTAGTGTAGCCCCGTTTCCCCTTAACTAATTATATCTGCAATGACTGTATTTCCAAATTAAGTCACATTCTGAGGTACCAGGGGTTAGTACGTTAACATGTGAATGGGGGGCATGATTCAACCCACAACACCATTTATAGAGATGAGAAAGACTCAGGAGTAGCAGGTTTTGACATAATTCTGACTTGTGTTCCAGGTGAAGATGCCAAGTAAGGGGTTGAGAATCAATCTAGAATTCAGAGAAGAGGCAGCAGTTCAATAGAAGAGTATTTAAAGCCATGCTCTGTGTAATATTACCTATGGAGGGACTATGCATGGGAAAGGGAAGAGATGGGAAAACTAAGCTTTGGGGAGCCCCAACATTTAGGAATAAGGGAGGGGAGGAGGTACCACCAAAGAATGACCAGCAAGGAAAGAGACAACCCAGAAGAGTGTGACGCTTGGAACAAGTGAAGGCTGTGCTCCAAGGCAGAGCGATGACCCGCCACGTGTGCTGGACATGCTGCCAATGACCAACACCAGCAGGTGACTCCAGCAGCAGGTGTCTCTGTGATCTGTGTGCAGTTTCAGTGGAGCAGGCAGGGCGAAAGTTTAATTGAAGTGAATCAAGACAGAATGGGGTGAGAAGGCTGGAGACAGCGAGTGCTACAAAAAAATGTGGGATTTTGTAGAGTTTTGTTATCAAGGGAAATAGAGAGATGGAACAGTGGTAGTTGGAGAAAAATGTGAGGTGTGGGGTTTTGTTTTTACAATGGGGAAGATTCTAGAATGTTTCTATTGTGATGGAAAGGGCAAACAGAGAGAATATGGCAGTAGAGGAGAGGCGGGGGTGAATTGCTGTAGCACGTCTTTGTGTTAAAAAAACAGGTGACAAATGCCCAGAAGTTTCTGGTCATACGTGGCAGCAGGGACAGGCCATCCATCATGACAGAATGTCAGGATGTGGTGCTGACCAAGGTTTGGCTGATGTGGGGTGGTGGGGTGGAGAGTCTCTTCTGATCACTCTTTTATTTTTCAGTCAGAAAACAGGGAAACTAGGTCATCCCCCTAAATCTGAAGGTTGAAATCCTTACCCTTAAAGATGATAATAGTAGGAGGTGGGGCCTTTGGGAGTTGCTCAGTTCACAAGGAACAAAGGAACAAAGGAGCAGCTGACCCGACCACCCTGCCCTGTCTCTTGCCTCCCTCAGCTACTCTCTTCCTTCCCAGCCCAGCTGAGGTTCCATGAGCCATCTACACAAGCCCGCCCTTGCTTCTCTCTCACTGTCTGACTTGCTCATGAAAACCCTGGTAATAGTGAACTATCTGCCTATGCTGTGCGTACCCAGGATGCTGGACATGGATGAGGGGACCTCTTTAACAGACCCTCACTGACAGATCTCTCTTTAAATTCATGACCATCTTCTTAACTGGGGGATCTCCATGGTGTCCAACAACCCATGCCTGCTCCTGATTCCTTAGTTTGTGCTCTTCCTAGATGAGTAGCTCACTCCTCCTTCCCATCAAATTTGCAAGACGCGCCCCTCTGCATCCTCATTCTCAGCCCATGGCTTTACCGACTGCATCCTGAGGCAAATAACAGCAATCAGGAGAATTTCCATGTTCTTACCACACACTTCTAGGAAACCACATACTTGCCTTTGCTCCATCTTTCGAATGGCCTCTCCATGCTCCTGTCTTAGGCAAAGCCCATGGGAATTAGATCCCATACTCCTTTGTCTGCTTGTGACTATCATTGTATCTTCAGGTTTTTCTCTCCCCGTATCACCCCATCCACATGCAAACATGCTGTAATTTCTCTCTTCTTAGAAAAAGATTCTCTCCTGACTCCACATCCCTTCCTGCTGCCACTCCATTCCTTTCTTCCCTCTTTCCCTGCAAAACCTCGGTATTGTCTATACCTTTTTTGCATCCTGTGCCTCTCATTCATTCCACCTCCGGTCACTGAAACCAGGCTCTTGCCTGCATCAGTTTAAGAAAACTGCTCTTCTTGAGGTCATTGATGTTCTCTTTGTTGTTAAATTCAGTGATCAATGCCCCACCTTTCTCTTATTTGATCTACCAGCAGCTTTGGTATGGTCCAATCTTCACTCCTGTCGGAAACATTTTCTTCACCCGTATGTCTACTTATGGCACAAAGACCATGCTTGTTGTCATTAGCCACCATCCTTGTGACCTGCTGACTACAGGAGGCCACACTCTCGTGCCCTCGGGGAGTGCCTGGCGTGGCTGGGGAGCTGCAGACTGCGTGCTCCGGTCCAGGCAGTGGGTGTCAGCACGCACGGCTGGTCCAGGCGCAGGAGAAGGTCCTGGGGGCTAGATTCTCGTGAAGCTTTCAGAGGACAGAAAACAGGGCTAGGGCGACCAGGTTGAAGGGTGGCATGTGGTCGGGGTGCAGGGAAGAGGGATATCGAAGAGGGGGTGCATTTAAAGGTTTCCTCTTTCTCTGCTGGGTTGGGGAGGAAGTTACCTTTAGGAAGCAGTAAAAGTGAACACCCAAAACATCCTTTATTTAGAAGATTTGGAAAGGACTTAAGTTGCTGGCTGGAAAGTCTAGACTCCATTCTGCGGAGAGCAACAGACAGGGACTTTTCTAGAGAGGAGAGACCCACTGAAGCAGGTTTTAAGAAGAGGCGACTCAGAGGCAGCTTACACCGAGCCTCTCGATGTGCTCGAGTGACACCCATGGTAACAAATTAGGAGAATGAGTGTGGTGTCCTGATGACGGCCCTGGAGATCCCCATTCCTAAGCATCCGTGCTTCCCGTGGGGAGGGGGCCTTGGCATGGAAGAGACTCATCTGGGAACACCTTTGGCCTGGACAGAGATGGACATACGCCATGCTGTGTCAGGTCAGCCTTCTTGGGTGACACACAGGGCAGCTTTCTTCTACATCAGGACACTTCTAACGCGGGGCTGCACAGCTTCGGTGTGCCGTGGCCCACTTGCGTGGCAGGCGTGCAGTGAGACGCAGTGGGTGGGAGTACACGTGCTGGGGAACGTGTGGGTGAGATTCCATCCCTCTGAGCGCGGCAACAACAGAGAATCCTGGAGGGCGGCCTGGTCCCAGGGTGTGCATGGCTGCACAGGGGCGACCTAGAGGGGTCTGCCCTCAGCAGACACACACTGCATCACACACACGTTACATCACATAAGCACATATAGTGGTGTCATGTTCCTAAATAAATGCAAGTTATGTTAAGAACATTTCTAAAAAAGTACCAGAAGTTCTTGGGGCGCCTGGGTGGCTCAGTCGTTAAGCGTCTGCCTTCGGCTCAGGTCATGATCCCAGGGTCCTGGGATCGAGCCCCACATTGGGCTCTCTGCTCAGCGGGGAGCCTGCTTCTCCCTCTCCCACTCCCCCTGCTTGTGTTCCCTCTCTCCTTGTCTCTCTCTCTCTGTCAAATAAATAAAATCTTTAAAAAAAAAAAAAAAAAGAAAGTACCAGAACTTCTTGATCCGTTGGTGTGGAAATTACATTTCCCCTTCACACTGGAAGTCCTCCTAGGGGATTTAAAAACAAGTTAAATAGAAGGTAGAATAACAAAGCTGGAAAAGAGACATTGATTTATTTAAATATGAACAGTTAATATTTTTAAATGTACTTTTTCCCCACAGAAGTCAAAGAAACTACCTTTAAATTAGCAAAATGAACATAAAAACAACAACTATAAAACTAAAGCCTTGCCATGTGTCTCCTTTAGAAGTACCTCTTTATGAAATTAATTTATAGTATTTTGGATATTATAATAGTTTTTTATGACGTTTTATGCATTAAAAAAATCAATGTTACTATAAAAATGTTTTAAAATATATTTTAACTTAGTAAAGTTGGCATCGATGTAAATTAGCATCAAGAGACACAAATCATGTTTCATGTTTTTGCTTTTCAATCACACATCTTAGAGATATTTCTTGCCAGGGCTCCTAATATTAGAAGAACACATGGCCCCAAGTTCTAATTAATAAGGGCACATGACCTGTATTCCTGTGCACTGAACATGTCCACGTCAACTCAGGGACACTGCTCCGAGGGGACGGTGGCAGGGACCACAGAGCCGTCACACAGCAGATGTTTAGAGGCTTGTCCTCTGACCGCCTTCAGCCAGGTAGGGAGACCGCCTCCCTCAGTCATCCTGCAGCAAGCAGCCAGGTCCCAGCGGCTGTGCTCGAAGCCCCCAGCCTCCTCTCGGACTCCTGGGCTTGGCACAGAGGGAAGGGTGCCTCCCCCAAGAACAGCAGAAACACAGGGATTTTCTGGAGCCTTTTAGCTGAGAAGTGTTCCCGCGTGCCTCTCCTTGGGGTGGCTGCCCCAGAGAAGGCAGCCCAGAAGCTGATCCCTTTGAGACCAACGCCTGAGGCCCCAGAGAGGTCAGATTTCAGGATTTCGGTGCAGGCTGGGAAAGCCAGCACACACCCACAGGACTCTCGAGCATTCGGGGAGGCCTGTGGGCTGAGAGCCTGCAGCTTCCACACCCGGGCCTCTGGAACCATTCTGAAATAAAGCTTTTGTGATTGAGCAAACTCGGGTTGCCTGGGTCTCTCTGTCCCTGTCTCACCAACCCCCTCCCTCCTTTCTCCCTCTCCCTCTGCTCCTTTCTCTCTCTCTCCCTTTTTCCTTCTCCCTGCCCTACTCCTGCTAGAATCTAAAGTGCCCCCCTAAATGTCTAGTGGGGATTTGGAGCCCAAGGCGCACAAAGAAACTGTCTTGTTTCTCCTTCTGAGATGTTAAAAGGATCGCTTTCCTCAGCCTCAGAGTATTCACAGCCTCCCCCGCTGCAGGGAAAGCAAGGTGCTAGTGTCTGGAGGGGGCACAGTTGGCCCGAATTTTAACGACGATTCAGAAACCCTTTCTCCAAAGCCCAGCTGCTCCAGGAGTCCCAGCAGGAAGGTGGCAGAACACAGCAGCCCCAAACCATGATGGTAGCTTAGCCCCTGGGCTTCTGGGCCACCCACCTCGTAGAAGCTTCCGGTACCGCTAAGTGAAAAAAGGCGAGCAACAAAATTCTACAGGTAGTGTGATGTCATTTTGCTCAGCACTTTACAGGAGAACTGAGGGCAAAAGTGACATGGGGACGTAGGACCAGGTGTAGAGAAGCTGCAGGAAGGACGTCCATGGAGATTTTAGCCAAACTCCGGCCAGCTGGCTGGCTGGGCGGCCGGTGATGTTCATTTCTTTTTCCTCTGCTAAAAAGTACTTCTAAATATCCTGCTAATGTCAAAGTGTTTGGTGTGTTGGTTTATTTGTCAGTGAGTAGGACACAAAATTGCATTTCTAGAAAGAAGTGGAAGAAAAGAATAAAGACAGAAGCACAGTAAGATGTCAGCAGTGGTTTCTCTGGGTAGTGAGTAGTCCGTAGACACATACTTTTTCTTAAGTTTCAATTCGGTACCGTATATATGCAACTGTTACAATGGAAGTGCATAAGGTTTACTACTGTTGGCTTTTTGTTTTGAGTCTCTAGGGAGAAAGACGAGGAGAAACTGCCTCTGAGCTTGAAGCAGAAGATTTGGTTTAGAGCTTAAGATACCATTCAGAATTAGGACTGGGGGCTGATAACAAGGAACTCCAGGTGGAGAAACCTGCACTTTTGTTTCCAGGTAAGTGTTTTCATTGGAATGACAATAAGGCCTTCCAGGGGAGGAGAGAAGAAGGGGTGTCTTGCTGATCCCAAGATCCTAACCTGAATAGCAAATGCAGAGCACACCTCCCCCACCTGAACTAAAAAGTGATGAAAAGAACAAAGTCTTGAAATGAATGCCAATTAACCTCCATTAACATCATAAGTGGACATTAAAATATTCTGAAGCCTTAGATTGAATTAACAATTTCTCACTGAATTGATAAAGCCTCTTTGTATCTCTTTACTGATAGACTCTTTTCTCTCCTTCCTCGGTCCATGTGGAAAATCTCAGTGGGATATAAAGAAAAGTGAAGGGATGACTTACCATTGCTATGTAATATGTGTGTGAAAGTCTACAAGCCCAGGAAAAATCAGGGATAAGATGCGTACTAGCTCAGTGTGCTCCTTCAAGCTGTTTGCTCCGCTGGAGGTGTTCTCAAGGGTCGATAAGGAAGTTTTCTTTTAAGTGAAGTGTATTTTTATTCCAGGGAATCAAATCTAGCCGATTGGATATATTATATAATTATTTAATATATTAAATGTTCTATGAATATTTACATACATGTGTAAATACAAGTGACTCTAATATATGCTAATACTTAATAAGTATAATTTCTATAATATAGTAATATATAATATATAAATAATATCTATTACATAGCAATATGATACATAAATATATATAATATATAAATTGTATCTCTCTTTCCAGAAAAACTGTCATTCTTAATAGGTGTTTGTACCTTTAACTTGAGGCTTTATTCAAAGTTACAGCCCATACCCTAAAAAAAAATGCATGTCAATTTAAAAAGATAAAATTGCCTCCTGAAGAAGTTAGCACCTGCGTTTTCATAAACTGGGGGCTGTGAGTACAAGCTATGATCATTATCTAGTCCGGGAAGAGAAAACTGTGGCTCGATTAGAATATCTATCGACAAGTCTGTGGTGGCCAAGATCTCCAACTACATTTACTTAAATTTCCATGTGAGGCCTTTCAAAATCAGTCCCGAAAGATCAATAAATGAAGACCCCCTCACTCGGGGTGACATTAGCATTTGGAATTCCAGAGAAAACCAAAAAATTTTAAAAATGTATCTCCCAGGAGCTCCGCTCCTACTGTGGGCAACATCTTTTGAGCTCACCGCCAACAATAAAGATTTCCTCTCTCTATTTGCTCTGATGAAAGTAAACGTTCCCGCCAGGGCCGCTCACCAGGCTCAGGCATATAAAAGCGGCTCCGGGTCAGCGCATAAGAATGAGAAGGAAAACTATTTAGAAAGCCTTGCTTCAGAGCTCGGTTTTCTTTTATCTTTTGCTTTTAAACTTTAAATTCAGGAGAACAATGCCTTGTGTCTGAAATGTATCTAATGCATACCTGCTTATGGGGCTTTCCTATTCTCTGGACCTCTGCCCTCGGTCTCAGCTTCTGCCCCAGACCGTGTTCTGGACTCAGTGAGAGCGGCCAAGTGGGGCCCTATGAGAAAACCTTGCTTTTGAAAGGAGGGGAAATAACTTGTCATCACAAAAGCAGGAATAACTTTGTATTTGGGCTTAATCCTCATTTATGCTTATATTCAGGGGATTTCATAAATTCTTAGATTTGAAAAGCAACCTGGAAATCCTCCTTCTCTCTCTCTCTAGCTCTCTCTTTTCTGTAGAAGCTGCAGATAGGTCAAGTGAGTAACCAGTGACACTAAGAACAAAATCGCCTAACCTGGGACCCGGTTACCACTTAGCTGCCTCTCGCAAACCGATTCCTTTTAGTAGACTATGGCTTCGGATCAGGTCTGTTTTTCATTAGCTTGCAGTGTTAACAATGGTAACTGTGGACCCTGCTTCTCGAATTATTCCAGTGCCGTGGACTCGGGTCCTGAAGCCTGAGGCCTCTGGTTCGCCTTCAACATTTGGTCTATCCACTATAAGCTTTTCTTTATTACATGGTCTAGGGAAAAAAAAAAAAAAAAATTGTCTCCGATAAAAAGAAGTTTCTTTCAGTTAGAGTCAAAAAGATCTGGGATAAGAAAGTGGACGTTACATATTTGGAGAGAGATATACGGTTTAGGGGCAAGTCTTCCCCCCAGGAGCCCAACTACTTCCCTGTAACTTAGGGATGAAAACAGCTTCGCGAGGAAGGGTCTGGCTAGAGTATCTACCACGTCCAAATCCGGATGCGCCGTCTGCGCAGATTTCTTTAGGTGAGAAGGGTAGCATAATATGAATAAAATAGGATTTCTGCCATGGGGAAAAATGAGGTAAGTGATGTCAACTAGCGTATGTGGTCATAATAAGGTTTTGTAATCAATGAGGGAAAAGAGAGCTTTCTGACTTAGAAGAAACGTCTACAGTCTGCACTATTTGTTGTCTACTCAACCGACCAGTGGGGCCAATGGGGCCAATGTCTATGAGACACCACAGGTCTGATCCATACGTGATGCATGTTACTGATGTTATCATCCGTACTGGTACTATAAATTACACTGTGAGGGTTTAGGAAATCACCTCTGCGAGGGGTCTTGAGAGTTGGCTTATTTCAGTGTACCCTAAAGAAGAGCCTGGAGACTTGACCTTGGGTCACGGGACAGTGCAAAATATTGCCTTTTCGTCTTTGGTAGAGATTTAGCTCCCAACACAAACTAAAGCAGCTCCACCCTACATCCAGAACCGGACCCAGCAGGGAAAGGGGATGGAGAACTAAAGTTCTACACACATGCGATTGTGATCTATGTGGGAAACTTTGAAGAAATAAGCTACGTTTAAGCCACATAGAGTTTTGATTATGAAAAAAACCTTTTCATATGGTTTTGTAAAGATAGTCTGTTTCACTTAATATAAATCAAATGTTGGGGGGTGGAGGAGGAAAATGGCACTCGGTGTTTACCGATGAGAGTGAGTTCCCTGCCTGCCCAGAGAGAGGACCTTCCTCTAGTTTATGAACATATATTTCCTTTAAGATGTCAGCTTACAGGCAGGGTTAGAAGTTCCGAGAGACAAGAGGGGAGAGATGCAGATGAATCCCACCATACCATGAGTCATGAGCCACTGATGAGGAAGGGGCTGCAGTGGTGAGGGGGTAGGGGCAGTTCCAGAGGCGCCTTCCTTTCAGGAGCTGAGGGCTTGGAAGGATCACAGCCCTGCCTGTGTCCCCAGACAGCTTGAGAATGTTCCAACAAAGCAAAACCTATAAAGTGAGGCCTCAGACCTCTTCCCTTCAGCAACACAGCTCTTAAATTACCAAAGAATAATTTGTAAGCCTTGCTTTAACCTATGCATGATTTGTTTTTACAAAAATGCTCTGGTTCTTCATATATGTCATCTATTCTTTTTAAGATACAGCCTTAAAAGATAGACAC
Source organism: Neomonachus schauinslandi (assembly GCF_002201575.2). NCBI lineage: Eukaryota > Metazoa > Chordata > Mammalia > Carnivora > Phocidae > Neomonachus > Neomonachus schauinslandi. The sequence continues at coordinate 3,601,372 of NC_058412.1, read as the reverse complement.
ACAGACCATTAGGCTACTTGTTCTTCATTCAACAAATATTGGAGTGCCTTCAATGTCTATGAGGATATGTATCATCATCTCGTTCTTCCAAGACACCGACCCCTAAGGTGAGTCTCACTTAGGGGCTGCAGACAGCCTGCCCAGCTGTGATGGGATCTAGTTAACAGCAGGAGGTGACCAGGGCTTTGGTGGACACCTTGCATAAGTAAGATGAGGTCCAGGTGTCAAGCACAGAAAATACCAAGCAATTCTTTTAACTCCCTACAGCCCTGACCACTTCTGGAAGGTACTTTGTCTGCTCTTCCAGGCGACCAACCGGTCATTGCGTGATATTTCCCAGTGAGCCTGATTACTTGGCTCTGTCTTGCCCAATAATCCTGTCTTTTAGGTCAGGAGCTGAATCTGCGGCCTGTTTATTGCTTCCTCTTTTGTCACTTGGGATGGCTGAGAATTCGCAGGGACAGAGAACGTGGGGGTCTGGGGCTGTGGGGGAGTGGAAGAATGGGTAGGGGAAGACAGAACAGGCTTGACTCACAGTCCTTGATCTCACGATGCTTATAATCGAGTGGGAAGACAAAACTGGGACATGAACAACAGTTAAATGGCAGTAAATATCCACATATATCATCCAGTGTTAAGTGGGTGGTAAGCGCAGGAAGGCTTGCATGCTTTACACATCTCATTTAAACTCACAAGAAAACCTTTGAGGCACAAGTTGCTACCCTTCTTTTTTATGGAGGTCTCTGCTCTTCCTTTCTCCCATGCCCCTGCCTTCTCCCCCCCCCCCCTTCCTCTATGCACACAGAGAAAATGAATGACCGAAGCATGTCCAAACCTCCATTTGTCTGACTTACTTCCCAGCCTGAAGGCTTTCCTTCACTGCACATCCCATATCTATGGGGCATCTTTCTGAGGTTGTGGCATGAATGCCTGAGTCTGGTGGAAGTTTGAAGATACAGGATGAATGCTGACAACACTGGGCGAGTCTGAGAAGTCTGGCTCACACTCTGTGACGTCCAACAACATCATGGGCTCCAGAAAGCAGAAACTCTGTGCACCAGCTCACAGCATTCGATAGCAGATAATCAGGGAATAGGAAGAGAGATTTCTGCATTCAGCTTTCGAAGTGGCTTTGGAAGTGACACGGTGGCTCTGTGTGGCTCTGAGTTCAGGCCACAGACTGTTCATCAGAATCAGTGTGAAGACATGTCCCAGATGTAGATTCCAAGGCCCACACTGGACCCAATGGACCAGACCCACCCAGAGGACATCCAGGAATTGTACTTGTATTTATTTATTTATTTTAGAGAGAGAATGAGAGAGAGGGTGAGCCGGGGGGTGGGAGTGGGAGGGGCGGGAGAGACCGGAGGGAGAGGGAGGGGGAAAGAATCTCAGGCAGATTCCCTGCTGAGTGTGGAGCCTGACGTGGTGCTTGATCTCACAACCCTGAGATCGTGACCTGAGTTTAAACCAAGAGTCAGGGGCGCCTGGGTGGCTCAGTTGGTTAAGTGACTGCCTTCGGCTCAGGTCATGATCCTGGAGTCCAGGGATCGAGTCCCGCATCGGGCTCCCTGCTCGGTGGGGGGTCTGCTTCTCCCTCTGACCCTCTTCCCTCTCGTGCTCTCTCTCAAATAAATAAATAAAATCTTAAAAAAATATATATATATAAAATAAATACATAAACCAAGAGTCACATGCCTAACTGACTGAGCCACCCAGGCGCCCCCAGGAATTGTACATTTTAATAAGCTTCCCAACTGATTTTTAAGTACTCTAAGTTCAAGAACAGTTGAATGGGAAACATGTCTTGGTGTAGCCGGGTCTAAATGATTTAGTGAGCGCTCACCTGATGCACTGTCACATTTAATCCTCTCAACAGCTTTATGATGGAGTTATATTTTTATCTCAACTTTACAGATGAGGATGATGAGGCCAGGCAAGGCCATGGACCAGCGCCCACTAGAGTCTTAGTTCAAAGTCAGGCATCTGGCTTATCATCATCGTCCTATACTCTCTCCCAGGTGAAAGTTAAAACAAAAGAGAAGATCAGTAGCAGAATGAATTAGTAATTCCTTGAAGCAGATAAAAACTCCTCAATGTACTTCTGTTTATGTTTGTTTCTGACTCTAGTTATAAAATACTCCAGGTTAGTCACTCTATCCATGGAGATGGGAGTCCTACAGGGAAACATCTGTGAATTGGGGGCCACAGTAGCTGCAACAACTGAGTCACGTTCTTCTCTAGACAAGCCACAGCCACTTAACTTAGAAAAAAGGAACAAGGAAAAGAAGCAAATTTGAAATGAAAATGGCCTCCCACTAAAATCACACTCTAGAAATCTATTTCTTTCTGGAGAGAGAAAAATACACTGTTGCATTTGTGTCGGCTTATAGACCAGAAATTATTGCATAAGATTGATTCACTTTTTTTTTTTTTTTAATGTCGTGCTGTGGCCTGTGGGTCACATTTGGGGAAGTTCATGGTCTCATTCATTCAGTGGAAACCTTCTGAAGCCCCACTTCATGGCAGGCACCTCTCCTGACAACTTCCAACACTATGAATCAAGTTTCAAAACAAGTCAGAAGTTAAAGAAATTTACACGATCAACTTCTCAAGCAAAAATTGCAGGATGTAAAACTATGTTCCATCATTTTTATACTCAGGACAGGAACATCTTAATTAGCGACGTTGAACCAAAAAACAGCATGGATGAGCAACTAGAGGAACGGATAGTTAAAGAGGGGAGATGGTCCTATATTCAAGTGGTGCAATGACTATTCTGGAAACTAGGGATGTTAGGGAAGGAGCCATTTGAACTGCCCTCAAAGGGGATTTGTGTCACGTATGGAGTGGCAGCGTGGACAGGAAATGCTCCCGCGGGGAGATGATTCTGGAGATGGTACCTGGAAAAAAGAGTGGCTCGCTCTCCCCAGGTGGCTGGCTTGCAAGGTTTAGAGGGAGCAGAGTGGAGACTGGGGTCCCATGCAGGCAGACAACACGGGGGAGGGGTGTTTGTCCAGAGCACTGGAAAGCAGGTGGAGCAGGAGACCCCAACCATGGGGTAATAGCAGCCAGCTAGACTGGACACAAGAGGAGGCAGAGAGGGAGTCATGGACAGCTGTGTGTCCCGCCAAGGAATTTAGACTTTTGCCTGCAGGCAGTCGGGACCCATTGAAGGTGCACCACAGAGCTACAGATCTTGAGCAAGTCCTACCTTTGTCAAGACTTCATGCTGTCCCTCCTAAGCAGCTCGGACACAGGACACAGGCACAGCCCAGGAATCAACCACATCCAGTCAGTCAATCAATCAATCAATCAATCAATAAGAGCCAGGAGGTGGTAAAGTGGGAATGATCACCCATGATGCCCTCTGAACAGAGGGGTCCTTCATCCTTGGACTCACATTTTAGTTCCATCACAAAGCCAAGGCTGTCCATTTGCTTCCAGTTCCTCTCCTTGAGGACAGACTGAGGCTACTGAGGTATATTTCAATCCTGAGTATTGTCAAGTTTCTTTTTAGAGGGAGAAATTCTCAAGGACTTCCTTGCTAACCTAAGTAAATTTCTTAGCATGTACTCTGTATAGTAACAAACCTAGGATCATCTAGGTAGCTCAATGGCTACAATATTACCAAACTATGGAACATTTACATGTTAAATACCAGAAAGCAATAAAACTGATACAATACCATTCAGATCAGCAAACCTAATCAAAAGGGATGTTATGCTGAAATAAAAATGCCAAACTGGGGTTTTGTAGAAATAGTACGTTTTGATAGTTCTCTTGTTGTCCCATTTATTCTTGTGATTTCTGGTGTGATGGGGCCTATTTAAGTCATTGTCAAATTCACACAACTATGAGGTTGTTGTGAAATATATAAATCAGGGTGGATGCAGCTTTTGTAGGGCCTGAAGTTAATAACATTTGGGGGAAGGGGGCTTATTTAAGGACATGGATACAGCACTGTGAATACCGAATTGCTAGTTTCCCTCCCAGGTCAGGGGAAGGCCTGAGGCTTAGGCCCTGTTGCATCACAATAAACCCATTTCTGTGTAAGGGACCCCAAATCAGAACATAGCAACTGCTCACTAAGAATTAGTTTCCATTGACTTGCCTTGAAATCCAGCAAACTCTTTGCTCCGGATAACAGCCCAGGCGCTACCATTTGGTCTGTGCTCCCTTCCCTTACGAATACCCTCTAAATAGGTAGTTGTTCAGCCAGAGTTCTTAAGGTCTCATGTACAAAACAGTTTAACTATTTAGAGTGAAATGACCTAGTAAATCAAAGTGGTCAACACGACCGAAAAATCCGTCCACGTTTCCTGAAAGCAGCCCATCCAGTCCCAGCGAGTGAGCTGGTTTGGCGTGTAGGCGCCATCTGTCTTGGAAAATGCGTCCTTGATGTCTTCATTTGTTTTCCCCCACTGCTGTGACCTTGGCCGCCATCAGATATCTGCAGATGGATTTACTCTAGAGCTGCGAACGAGGAGGTGTCAGGACTCGGCATTCATGTTGACATCCACTTGTGATGGACTTGTGTCTGACAGACGTAGCCCTGGGGTCCTGGTTTCATTTTAATGGTACCGCTTTGGTTATAAATAAAATATGGATTTGCACATTTTAGTGCCATCAGAAAGGAGTCAATAGAAGCTGAAGCAGAAAGCCATGTCTGAGAGCCTACATGACGCCCCAATAGTAAGCTAAGCAAACATGTAGGTCGTCGTCAACATTCTAGGTGCACAAGTCAGCTGCTCTGCCCTCCTGCCGAGCTCCAGTGCTCAGCAGACTGGGCAGGGAGGAGGTGACCTCAGTGGTCCTTAGGGTCACGGGAGAAAAGGGGGCTTTTCTTTGTTTGGAGTCCACCAAAAAATGCCTTTCAATGCCAACCTTGCAAGTTCACAGAGAAGGTACATGTTTTCCAGGTCTCTCTCTTTCAAGTGTTCTCTCCACATAGAGAATATGGAAAAAGAGAAAGCTCTCTAGGTGAAGGTTCAGCTTGCAGAAGTGCAGAATGCTGGAGGTCCAGCCAGTGCCAGGAGGATCCGCTGGAACCCAGAAGCATAATAAATAGAGCAGGAGATGGTCGGTTCTGCAGCCGCAGAGGACAAGCTCTGGATCCAAGGGTGTCATTGACATAGAAAGCCAAAGAACAGCAGAGAAGGGCTGAAGTGTTCATAAAATGGGGAAAATAAAGACAGGAATAAGAAGCTGGTGGGAGAGAGGAGAAAAGAAAGGACAAGAATAAAAAGAAAGAAAGCCCTCAAATGAACCACAAAGACAGAAGAGGAAGAGGGGAGAATTGATTATGAACAAGCATTTATAGACATCTTATGCTGGAGCACTGGTGCAAAGAAAGAATTCCGAGTTAGATAATTTTTAATAATCGCATCGGTTCCCACAGTGGGAATGTTCTCTAAAATCAAGCTGCCTGTTTTCCCAGGTTCCTGGACCACCTTTTCTTTCTGAGGTAGGACTGGGGCTCTGGGGTCCGGGGTGTGGGGGGACAGTTGTTTGCTTGTGAGCTTGTTTGGTTTTGGACAGACATGAGAGAAGAAAGGAGAATGTTGAGAGGATTTAATTTAACGGGCCTGGGTAGATTACTGCGTTTTCAATTTTGTTTCTTTTGCAACTATTTAAAGATAATAATAAAAAAAAAAATCAAAGAGATTCCACACTCCTTCCCACTGCCACTCTGAAAGATTAAATCATGTTTCTCAGAGATGAATACATTCAATTTCACCCTGGGAAGAAAAAAAAATCAGCTTTTTGCATGAACAATAACGAAACAATTTTATAAAGTACTGAGATGTTTAATATTGAATAAATACTTAAAACAATCATCTTTCTGTATTGCATATGTAAGCACACATAAAACATTTATACCCTGGTCTGTTTATATGCAACATAATCTATCTGATAAATGTGATTTACGGGGGGCAAGGAGTTATCTACCTGCGCGTGACCACTATTATGCTTAAAAAGGTGGCTGGCCTGGTCACAGGCTTCTGATAATGAATTGCATAAAACAAGGATTAACTCATTGTTCACTGCTTTATCTCAAATTAAACAGACTGCAGAAGCATTTGCATTTCAAAACAGGGATTTACTCAAAATATTCAGATAAACTGGAGAACACCTGCTTTTTAGCCTTTGCAAATAGTATCTGTGCATTTTTCCTAGAAGGCAGTCCAGGCCTATCTGATCATCAAGTAAATGATGCGTGTGCCTGAAGAGGTAGAGGAGAGAAATTCGTGGGGGCAGCGGGTGTTGAGCGGAGAGCAGAAAGATGTGAAATGAGAGACCAGTGTAGGGAGGATGGTTTGGTGACTTATCAGAGCGTTAGAATCTCTGCCCTGTCTCGGCCGCACGTGTGTTAGCTGCTTAGCTGGTTTGCCCGACGCGGAGGAGGCAGTGGGAAGCGGGTGTGCGTGCTCGTGGGGCGCCTGGCCTGGGCTCCGTCAGGACCGCGTGGTCAATGCCCTGCCACCCTGGCGCCCCTCCAGGTGAGCGGGGCCTGTGCGTGCCACGCACACGCAGCTAGCAGGTGCTGCCCAAGCCTGCTGGTTCTTGCCTGTCTCCTTCAGCCTCCCCTGGGGTCTGCAGTCCTGGGGTCCTCAGCATTTGAAGGCTCCTGATGGCCCTGGACACAGGAGTGTCATTCCCGTGTCACCGGCCCTTCTATGCGATGGGGCACGCAGGGTGCGTGGTGCTGCTTGATGCCACGGACATCCCGGGCCATGGTGCCCCGCCGCCGAGAAGCCTCAGCAAGTCAACCTGAGGCCTGTCCTTGAAGCAACTCATAGTCTCCAGGAAGGAACGAGACAGATTCAGAAATGACTACCTTTTAAACATTAAGCTACTGTAAATGTTGACATTACTTTGTCGCTCATCTTGGGACGACGTTACAAATGTTGCCCTTCTTTGCTCCTCAGTGAGGCTGACAGACCCACCTGGCAAGGGAAGAGCGTGGACCAGGCCACCCGCCAGCGTGATGGGGGCAGACACAGGCAAGCCCCGCCGATCTGGGGTGTGAGTGTGACAAGCCCAGACGAGGCCACAAAAGGAGGCCTGGGGATGGGTTCTGATGGCCAAGCAAACCCGAGTGGTGAGAAGGGGTGTTTTTTTTTTTTAAAGATTTTATTTATTTATTCATGAGAGATAGAGAGAGAGAGAGGCAGAGGCAGAGGGAGAAGCAGGCTCCCCGCTCTGCGGGGAGCCCGATGCGGGACTCAATCCCAGGACCCTGGGATCATGACCTGAGCCAAAGGCAGACGCTTAACTGACTGAGCCACCCAGGCGTCCCGAGAAGGGGTGTTTTAAGAAACAGAAACATAAACAAATGAAGGGCAGCAGGAAATGTTTGGAGAGCGGAGGCCCAGGTAAGTTGAATGTACCTTTTTTCCTCCCAGCTGAGGAAGAACAATCTTTTTAAAGAATATTTACAATTTTTTAAAAATTCAATTCTTCATCCTCATTGAGTCGTCGAGTTTAAATTTGAAAGTTTCGCACCCATACAAACCTGCACCACCAATTATAATTAGGATTGAAAATCATCTGCCTGTCGTTTCAAATGGCACTCACACACTCACACGAACAAAGATGGGCCCTCACTCACACTCAGACACACACTCACACACGCACACACACACACACACACACAGGGCACAGAAACACAGCCCTGGAGGCAGCTTCATTTGAAGGTAGGCAACTTGGTTTCTGTAGTTTTATACAATTTTCAAAGCAAATTAATTTAGCTTTTTCATAGCCACTCAAAAACACAGAACAAGGGATGTGAAATGCTTCTGCGAGGAGCAGGGGTGGGGGGCATGGCCTCTGCAGGCTGATGTTGGTGCTGTGAGTGACCCACGTACCTCCTAGGAATCGGGGTCTGCCTTCACGAACCTCCCTTTCTCCCCTATCAGCTAGGAGGGGCTTTGCCCACCCTGCTCTCCTCACGGGACAAATGAGCTGTTGTAAAATCACTCAGTCAACTTAACATATTAGAAGGACCAAGAGTGGGTATCATCATTTAACAGACCAAATATCAAACATTTAGGGGCGCCCTCTGTCCGTTGGGCCTAGGGTTAGGCCCCTTCTATATGCCACTTACTTCTTGTAGTAAACTTCAAAAACAAATGCAACTGTACTTTTACAAAGAAAGAAAGCCATTCCAATGTACACAGCACGCCATCATTCTGAGCTAAGACTGGACCCCAGCTCTGTCTCACTCAGGAGCACATACTTTGCTACATGATGCCTTATCAAACAGCAAAGGTGTTGAGTGGCAGAACTTATTTTAAACAGTGATAGGAAGTAAAAGATTTGCATGACCTTTTATATTGCAAGGAGAAAGGAGAATATTATTGTGCTCTTGTATTAAACCGCAATGTGTTCTTGCACACAGAGTGCAGGGTTGGGTCTGGTTACTGTGCCTGGCAGTGTTTGTAGAGAAGGATCAAGGCGATGGTCAAAATGCCAATGTCTTCAGAAGAAGACTAAGAGCCCTCCCACTGGCTTGCTATATGCCAGGCTCTGTGCCAAGTGCTATTCTTACTCAACACTTTCATGCTCAAAAGGCTATGAGTAGCTGCCTACTCGTTACCCCCAATGCAGGCTGCAGAAAAGGGAATTCAGGTGCAGGGGTTGAACCATCTGCTCTCTGTTAGAGACCTACCTTGTGGTAGGTCAGGAGGTGCTCGAGGCTAGCTGTTCTGGGTCCAGATGCCACATATTATGCTCCTTCACATGGGTGTCAGTTTCCTGGGACTTTCTGGACAAAGTACCACAACTGGGTGGCCTCAAACAACAAAACGTATATTCACTCACAATCTGGAGGCCAGAAGTCTAACACTAAGGAGTCAGAAGGGCCATTCTTCCTCTAAAACCTGTAGAGAGGATCTTTCCCAGACTTCTCCTAGTTTCTGGTGGCTCTCCAGCAACCCTTGGCCTTCCTTGGCTTGTAGCTACATCTCTTCAATCTGGGCCTCCAGTCTGGGCCTTAGTTCTCATACGGGCTCTCCGTGTCTCTGACTTCACATGGCCACTTTATTGTAAGGACACCAGGCATATGGGAGTGGGGCCCACCCTACTCCAGCATGATAGAATCTTGACTAATTACACCTTCAAAAACCCTATTTCTAAATAAGCTCACATTCTGAGGTAGTGGAGGTTAGGACTGCAACCTGTCACTTTTTGGAAAACACAATTCAGCCCGTAACAACAGGATTTGCTTGCTACAGCTTATAGGACTCAGACCCACAGAGCTGATACTGGATATAAGTTCAATATAGATGAACTTCAAGAATGTCTAATTTCAGGTAGAAGGAAACTGAGACATATGGAGTCTCACTCACATTCAGTACTGGGCAGAGCATACAAAAATTAGCATTTGCTTGACATTGCCTGAAATGAGCCTGGGACCAGTGACCTAGCCTCTCTTTCCTAATCTCTTATCGCCCTTCTTATTGGCCTGTCTCTTTGTCATCTCCCGAAGAGGAAAATTACTCCTTCTTTGGTTTTGTGCATTAGCACTTTCTACCATACTTGGTGGATGCTGGGTGCTCACTAAACACAGAGTTTCGACCTGGCCAGGTTCATGGTGCCAAACATGAGCATGGACCCCAATGCGGATGTCCTTCAAGATAACTTTTTTTTTTTTAATTGAAAGCCACTGCCACACTATTTCCCCCAATTATAATGCCTCACCACAAAAATTTTGGTGGGATGGGAAATTTTTCATAAGCCCCTCAGAGTCCCCTAAATATTTGTACTCTAACTTGGGTGCTGAGGTTGGCTCATACACAGCTAACAAGCTGCCACTTCCTTGGCATCATTAGGCCTAAACGATGGAAGTGGAGAACTATATGCTATTTTTGGCATTCATGCACATTAGGACCATGAGGACTATCTCATCCTCATTCTGGATATTAACAGAGTGGCCTTCGTTTCCTCAAGAGCCCTTGGATCTGGGGGCTCAACCAAGAGCTTTGTCTTTTCAACCCCCCTATGAAAACTTAAGGTAGAGTCAGGGCAATACAATCCAAATCATAGGATTTGGAACCGATTTTAAAGTGGTGCAGTGAGGCAGGGACCTTGGCTTTGCCATTCCAGGGACTTGGAGTAGAATCTCTGACAATGACATTCATGACCATTCAGCAAGCACTTACTGGCAGCCACTTTCACATTGCCTTGACTTTGCGAGAGGTTCTTATTTCCCTTGATTATGCATAAGAACACATTTATTTTCATCTTATGTAAGGAATGCCATACAACATGCTAGGTGGGCACGATTCTAAGCACCTCCTTTGCTGGATGAGGAAACCTTGCTGGGTCTGTCCCATGCCCGGAGTAAGTCACAGAGATACAAATGATCCGTTGGACCGAGTTTAACTTAGTTTTGACATAATAGTCAAACACAGATTTGGCTGTTTCAGCCCAAAAGAAGACAACCTCTTCTCCTCTCTAGGTTTTGGGTATCAGTCCCTTGCCCCAGCCCCCACGGCTGTGTGACAAACCTCCCCAAGGGTTCACAACTTCACTTTGCTGGTGAGTATGAATCTGCAATGTGGCTAGGGCTCAAGTGCAACAGCTCATTGGGGTATCAACTGGGGAGGTCTGCAGACCCCTCATTCACATGCCAAGGGTGATGCTGACTGTGGCTGAGTGTTAGGCCAGAACACCTCCATGTGACCTCTCTATGTGGTCCCAACTTCCTCCCAACACGGCAGTCAGTTTCTCAGGGTGAATGTGCTGGGAGAGAGAGCTTGGCTGGGGCCCATTGCCTTCAATAACCTAGCTTCAGCAGCCAAGAAGCCTGGGTTTTATTCATTTTTTATAAATGATTGGCGGGTCACAGAGGCCTGCCAATTTCAGTGGGAGAGGACATAAACTCCAACTCTTGATGGAGCACCTCAAGCCTCGGGGAAAACATGAGACTAGAAACATCTCTGTAGCTCTTTCAGGGAAATGCAGTCTATCCCACACCAGAAGTTCAAGTAAATATACCAGCTATGTAACCTTGCTTGTAGCTTCATTCACATGTAGGCACAAGTCAAACACATCATTATTATTTATTTATTTTTGGTGATTTTCCTATTATTTGTATTTTCCTTCCACCTGGAAAGATTCTTCTTTTTTATATGTAATCACCCTTTGATATCCTGTTCCGGCTTTCCATGCTACCTTCCTTTGCAAATCTCATGTGCATCAGAAACACTCTGACCTTCTGTTTCTCTAAACTTTCCCTTTCTCTCCATCTTCTTAATAATCACAAAATCTCAACAGAACTTTAGGTCGGGAAGGTTTAGTGGCTGTGGAATCCGCCACTGATACTTACAGATGGAAAGCCAAGTTTCCAAGAGAAGGATGCACGTAGCCAAGGGGGAAAATAATCAAGTTAGAGTTCGTATTTCCCAACACTGACATTGGAGTATCTGATAGACCCCTAATTTCCAACGTCCCTGTTGTAAACCAATGGTGACACTGGAATTTCTAAAACTCCTTAAATCTATCTATTGTCTATCTATCTATCTATCTATCTATCTATCTATCTATCTATCTATCTCTCACCCAATGCTCTACCTCAACCAAGAGTTTTATTGCAGTTTTTAGCACATGGCATTCATATATACATGGGGAAGCAGTATTCCTTTGGTGATTCAGTAAGCACATTTAAAATACTTTAAAAACCTACCCATGGTGCGCACACATACACGCACCCCTCTATATTGCCAGGCAGGAAGTGAGAATGATTTCCCAAGACACATCGTCCTGTAACACTCTGAGCACGATTGAATGCCATATTCAGGTTTCGATGCTGTGATTTTCATGCTGCGGTCATATTACTCCGTTTCCTGCTGTGTTTTCGGCCCTCTGCGCTGACCTATGCAGGGATTTGCGGGGTGGGGTGATGAATGGGGGCATAGACCCGAAGAGGGTCCCTAAGTAGATGCCTTTCATCTCTGAGGAAGCAGAAACAAATGGTCTTCTCATCTCCTTGCTCCCTGGCTCTCTGTCTGCCTCACAGGAAATGCACGGTGACTTGGGCTGCAAGCTGCAAGGTTTTTATTTCCCAAGAGCTACCACAGACGCTTGTCTGGCCAGTGGAATGAAGCCTGCAGTGTGCTGGAATAAAGTGATTTAAAAATCATTTTCTAGTGCAGGGAAAATGTGGTGGCAAAGCTTCCAAATACAGCAACTTTGCACCTCCCCTCACCCTCTGCTTCCTCTCGGGGTCAGATTTCACACTTGCAGATTAAAATGCCAGCTCAATAGTCCCCTGCTCAGCTGCACCATCCACTCCTTGGCCGGGGGAGCCCAAACTCGGGGCTCGTGTGAAGCTGCTGTTCGAGGCAGGGGCTCATGGTTCTCTCTGCAGCCAGGCTGTGCGGGACACTGGCCAGGCGTTTGGATTTAGTCGCACTGGGGTCCTTGGGTGCGTGTGCATGGGGCGGGCGCTCATGCTCCACACCTCCTGGGTGTCCGGCAGGCTCCTCACCTGCCCGCATCTCTACACGCCTGAGTCCCGCGGAGTCCGTCGAGCCTTGTCCGGCCTGCATTTGTATTTTAGGACGTGTGTGGGTCCTCTTGCTAACACAGCTGCTTTCCTGATCCGAGAGAGCGGGACCTGAGAGGTCTGTCTTGACCTCTGATGTGTCAAGGCAACCAGAAGCTGAGGGACCAAAACAGCTGTGCTAACCCTCCCCTCTCCCCAGAGACAGCTTCCAGACGTGGATTCTAGAGCCGCCTACCTGCCAGGCTGCCAGGCTCTCCCAGATGGGCGTGTGTCCTCCCCTGAGGACAGGCTGCTTTGTCCTCAGAGGGCCGACGCGGGCGGTGGCCAGCACCATCTTCTGTGAGGCTGGGCCGCCCAAGGCCAATGGTGCTGGGGACAAGGCGGGCTCGAAGAGAGAGAGGATGAAGGAGCATGGAGAATGGGAAAACTGAGGGCACACCAGTCCTACAATAATGTGCTCTGGGGAACAGAGTCAGCTTGCTGTCCTGCAAGGAGAGAAAAAAAAAATGCTTTTCTTAATGAGAAAACATCTTTAGAAATGTCTAAAAACGTCAAGTCAGAACATCCAAGTTCTGCAAACTGGCCAAACCAGAATCTTGGGAAAGATTCCCCGTGTTTCCCCTTGTGGCCCGCAGGATCCCAGGCGGCGTGCAGACCCCTCTTGACGCCCCGCGGTGTCCAGGGTGAGGCTTTGAATTTCCACAGTGTTTTGACGGCCCCCTCTGTCTCCGAAATGTAACCTCATCCTGCCTGTTCAATTGTGGACTCCTGCGAGGTATTGCACCACAGTTGAAAAGTGGATCCCACTTGTTCGGTGATGCTTTCCCCCCAGCTTGCAGGCTGGAGACAGAGCATGCTCACAAAAGGGGTCCCCGAAGAGCCTCAGCTGCAGCGCTGATGGACCTCACGGCAGAGAGGGCTGAATGGTACCCTGGCGTCAGGGAGCGAGAACCCAAGCCCCACAGCGAACAGAGCGGCTGCCCTGGCAAGGCCATCGGAAGGGTGTCCGTGCGCTGGGGCCCGGAGGCCAGCACACAGCCTCTCAGCACAACTCTGCGGTGGAGTGGTGACTCTTACCCAGCTTCGCCTCCGCCTGCTGCCTGGGAAGGCCGAGCACCCTGCTGGCCCATCCCCGGCCCTCCCAAACTGATACAGGAGCGAGAAGAAAGGGTTGGCCCTTTCTTCTTGCCCCGGCCCACCCCGCCTGGGCATTTGCCTCGGGGAGCAAGGTGTTGCTGCTGACAGAAGCAACTGGCTGGCTTCAGAAACCGGTGCAAACCCCAGAGATCTCCCGGGAGCTAGGCTGTGTGTGTGTTTTCCCTATATTTGTTATTCTTTTCGCTGAAGAACACCCAGGTTAATTAAGGCCCAATTAAACCACAATGATCTAGATCTTGTTCATTCCTGATTCATGAACAAATTAGCTGGTGGCCGGGGATCCCGATCTCACATTGCACGAAGGAAGAAGCGGTTTGCGGGCGGCTTTGGGTGTGGTACTATGCTAAAGAGATGCTTTAAAAAGCACCTGGCACTCAGGGACCTAGTCTTTATTTTTTTCTGTAACCAGCATTTCTAATTTGATAGCATTTTAAGTCACAGCACCTGTAAATGGCTGATCCAAGGCCTGGCATCCTGGAACAGGGCTGGAAAGGGCTTGCGGAGGGACAGTCCAACACAGTCTCTCTGTGAAAGAGGAACAGGATTTGCCTGACTCATTCAGGTACTGTCTGTCCCACGAGTCCTGGGTGCGCCGTACACGGGGGGGGCCGTCGCTGACCGGCCCTTACGGCAGGGCCTGTCTCTTCTGTCATTTTCTACACAAAACGTCCCTGAAAGAGTACTTAGAAACCTCTTTTCTACCAAAAATACATTTATACACACCTATGCATAGATATGTATAAGATATCTAAATACACTTTATTATATAGTAAATGAATAAATATATTTAAATTATATCTAAAATACAATAGGGTTGGAATTCTTTGGCACAGAGAAAATAAAGGACAGGTTATTTTATATTAGCTATATAGGCTCTATCATATATAAATGCTTATAGGTATATGTATAGTATTTTATGAGCAAGTAATTTCTCCCTCTTTGAGGAATTTTGATGCAGAGGCTGCAAGAAAATCTATCACAAGCTGTGTATTTCGACAACATTTAAAGAAAGTATGCTGCATTTTGGAATCCAAGATACATCTCGCTCACCTAGTATTTAAATACACTGTGGTTTGGGCGCCTGGGTGGCTCAGATGGTTAAGCGTCTGCCTTCGGCTCAGGTCATGATCCCAGGGTCCTGGGATTGAGTCCCACATCGGGCTCCCTGCTCAGCGGGGGGTCTGCTTCTCCCTTTGACCCTCTCCCCTCTCATGCTGTTTCTCTCTCGCCCGCTCTCTAAAAAATAAATAAAATCTTTTTAAAAAATAAATAAATAAAAAATTTTTAAAAAAAATAAATAAATAAATACACTGTGGTTTACACTGGGTCCAGAGAGCACAGTAGTTATTACAAGTAGCTCACCACCGACGCTTCAATTTTCAGGGAGAAGATGATATTCTACAAGCATAACAGCCACTGATCTTCCAAATCCTAATCCCTGATTAGATAGGAGCCTGTCTCCTAGGAAATATGCAAATAGAGAGGAAAGAAAAAAAATCATTCTGCAGACTCAAGCCTAAAATATCACACATGATCTAGTTTCACTAAAACAAAACAGAACAGAACAAAACAAAACAAAACAAAAAACCGGTAGAGGGAATCCTATGAACACATATCCATGAGAACATCTCTCCTCTTATTTACTTATTTATTAACCTGCATTAGTCACTGAAATCCACCCCCCAGTGAGCGTGGGGCTCACGTAATCTGGACCTGATCTGCATCTCCAGACAATTGTGGCTGCCCCCAATGGCAGGATATAAAATTTGGCCCACCCCAATGACACACCACTAATTAAGCTGAGCTGCTGGTGTGGAGAGAACAATGATGTCGACATCTAGCCCTCAGGGGAGGGAGTTTCAAATCTCAGTCAACACCGTCCCCCAACTCAGGTCTTAAAGGGAAATGTGCCCACAAGCTTCTGCAAGTGGCACCCACCAAGACAGGCCTTGCTTTGATTTTTAATAACTGTACTTAGTTGTCTGCATAATTTTAGGTTGGGGGGGATATGGTCACATGCAATATGCATGGGCAAATCTTCCTTCCTCTTGGAGGTGAAAGAGCCCAGAAGGAACACTGGGATGTTGTGGTTTGGGACCCCTGGGGCGGAAGACAGCACTGCCCCCAGCCCCCACCCCAGCTGATCCCTGGGCTGCCTCGGGTGCGCAGGGCTATCACCCAGCGAGACTTATGCAGCAAACCGTGCGGGACCCTGGCTCTTTCCGACTGCTGGTCCACAAACTTTTGAGGAAGACCCACTGTAGGGTTTATGAAGCATGCTAAACTGTCTCAGGAAAATGCATTCTCTGAACAAGGAAGCAGGAGGGGGCTTGGCAAAGTCTCAGAGGACATCCGGGTTCTCAGTCCTGAAGAAGTTGAGTGTCTATCATGTTGCTCACACAAGACCAAGATGCATTTAGTTCTTCCTCCAGGATTCCATCCTGTAATAATCAAAACAACTCCCAACGTCTATTCTAGGAAGGGGTCTAACTGCTGGCTCTGTGAAGAGTCAGCATTTGGGAAAATAAAATCTTCCATTTTCAGCAGAAGGTTGTAATGCATGAATTTGCCAGTTTCTTGTTTCTTTCTTTACAATTAAAGGGCCAGTTTCTCAGAAAAAAAATAAAATAACAAAACATGGAATGAATGCTGATTACTATTCTGGGTTTGTCTAAATCCCATTGGGAGAGTTTCTTATGCAGATCAAGAGCAGCATATGCTGCAAGATATTAAAAACTAGATTAAATAGTAATGTAAAAACACATGAATATTAGTGTATATATTACAAGGGCCTGGGGCTGTGAAATTTATTTTTTATTAAAAAATGTTGATATGAGGACAGTACCAAAACCAGCACCTTCATGGACAAACTAAGAATTTAATTAGCAAAGTACAAGCATAAGCCCAGATGATAAGCCCATAGATGCCACCGTATGCGTATGTAATTTCACGTATATGCACACAGATACATTCTCATTTTACTTCCTCATGTACGTAAGTTGTAAAGTAAGTAGATTGTGCCAGTGAAGTTACTGCCCCCAACCAATCTGATAGGATGTTGAGATTCCTTCTTTCCATTTTCGTCCCCTCTCCCTCCAATAATAATTATCTAATACGTGCCAGACATAGAGCACGTAGAGTGTATTAGGAGATCTAAAAACGACTGTTCTCATTCAGTCTATAGTGTAAACAACAGACAATAATACAAAGACCATGAAACAGCATGCTTGCACAGATGCACAGACATTTTTAGTGTGACAGCATAAACAAAAGGTAGCATCACATAGGATTTGGAATCAGAAGTTCTGGGTTCAGATCTCATCTCTGCTGCCAGCTTCCTGGATAAACCTCGTGAGCTGAATTTTCTTCCTGAGAAATGAAATGATATTTGTGCCGTCCTTCACAGGAACGATATAAAGGTCAAGTGATGAAAGCTGCCAAAACATTGTGTAAAAGTACACAAATTCAGGTAACGTACATACGGCCACATATGCCTAGAGAAAGTTGACTTTTAACCCAGCATCGAAGGAGAAGAAAGGTTTCTAGAAGATCAGCAGACAGTTGATCGAGGCCGAACAGCCCAGCGTTGCTAACCTGTGGATGATTGTGTGTGGAGCTTGGCCAGCTCCCAGGTGGTGAGCAAGTATGTGCATGGTGGGACAAGGGCTGAGGGTACACACACACACACACACAAACACACATGTGTCCACACGCGCACGCGCACATACAAAATATGACTACATCACAGAGATCTTCTCCGTGCTCTGCTAAGGGACTCAGTTTATTTCTGATCAAGGCAAAGACACTACTGATCTGCATTTCAATTGGCTCATGGCTGCAGGAGCCGGAAGAGACTGGAAAGGTATACGGCGGGGAAGAGTCCACCTGGGGACCAGGTGTAGGTCAGTGGGTCTCAAAGTGGGGTCCCTGGAGTGCAGCAGCGTCCCCAGGTGACAACTGCCCTAAAGCTGCCATGAAGTGCCACAACCTGGGTGGCTTAAAACAACAGAAATTCATTCCCTCACGGTTCCGGAGACAACATCCAAAATCTAGGGGTGGCGAGGTTGGTTCCTTCTGAGGCTCTGAGGGAGAATCTGCCCCTTGTTCTTCCAGCTTCCGGTGCTTTGGTGGTAATCTCCGGTGTTCCTTGGCTGGTAGACATGTCACTTCAAGATGTGGTCACATGGAACTCTCCCTGAGTGTCTCGGCATTCAAATTTTCTTCTTCCTATAAGGATGCCAGTCATTCGATCCAAGCCCACCTTGGTCCAGTGGGACCTCATCTGAGCCTGATTATATCTGCAAAGACCCCATTTCCAATAGGGCCTCATCCACAGGTTCCAGGGCTTAGGATGCCCACAGAGCTTTCATGGGACACAATCCAACCCAGAACACCTAAGGTCTTGTTAGAAATATAAGTTGTCTCACTCCACCCCTGACCTGCTGAATCTGCTCCGAGCATCTGACCCAGCCGTCTGTGCTTGCCCCAAGCCCCCAGGGATCCCGGTGCTCACTCACATTGGAGGCCCACCTGCTGGGACAGGTGGAGGGGAGGAGACAGCATATGTGGGTAAGGAAGAATGGTCCACCCCTGGGATGTGTGAGGGAAGGAGGGAGTAAGGAGAGGGGTGGGTATCTTACTCAGAATTATTTTGGTTCACTCAAACATGATTAAGCAATTTTTAAAAAGATTTTGTTATAGAGTTTATTGGGGGACTCACAAAGAAGCAAGGACAGATTATAAAACCCACCATGAACTGAGGGAGTTATGGCCTCCCACCTCTCTTTCTCTCCCTCTCTCTTTCTCTCTCCATCCTTCTTTCTCCTTCTCCCCCTCTGCCTCCCCTCACCTGCTTCCCTCCTGGTGTGCTCACCACATTCCCACACTGCCTGTGTTTAAGCAGACAGCAGAGACCCACTGATACAGAGAATCCCCAATCTGGTTTCCAGCAGATTGGACCTGTTTGGCATGACTTGGGTACAGAGTCCAGCTCTAAGACCCTCATCTGTGCTGAAGGATGGGATCACTAGGGTCAGCGTGACTGCCAAGACCATCCCTGTGGGAGTGGGTGATGGTTCCCAAAAAGGAGGTTTCATAGACCAGGCAGACACCCCAAGACAACTCACACTGGCCAGACCCCTGAGTCCATGCTCCTTCCACTGGCCTCTGATGACCTCTCAAGAGAAAGAAATCTCATGGCAGTGTAGAGAGTTTAAGTCAAAGATTTTCTTTTTTCTTTTTAATTTTTTTATTTTTATGTCAATCCCCATACATTACATCATTAGTTTTAGATGAAGTGTTCCATGATTCATTGTTTGTGCATAACACCCAGTGCTCCATGCAGAACGTGCCCTCCTCAATACCCATCACCAGGCTAACCCATCCCCCACCCCCCTCCCCTCTAGAACCCTCAGTCTGTTTTTCAGAGTCCATCATCTCTCACGGTTCGTCTCCCCCTCCGATTTCCCCCCCTTCATTCTTCCCCTCCTGCTATCTTCTTCTTCTTCTTCTTCTTTTTTTAACATATATTGTATTATTTGTTTCAGAGGTACAGATCTGAGATTCAACAGTCTTGCACAATTCACAGCGCTTACCAGAGCACATACCCTCCCTAGTGTCTATCACCCAGTCACCCCATCCCTCCCACCCCACCCCCCACTCCAGCAACCCTCAGTTTGTTTCCTGCGATTAAGAATTCCTCATATCACTGAGGTCATATGATACATGTCTTTCTCTGTTTAAGTCAAAGATTTTTAGAAACTGGTGACTAGGTAGAATTTGTAAATTGGATCTTGGGTAAGAGAGAAGGCTACAGATCAGAACTGAGTGGAATTAGGATTAAAGGTAGGGGCACCCGGGTGGCTCAGTCGGTTCAGCATCCGACTGTTGATTTCGGCTCACGTTATGATCTCAGGGTCCTAGGATCGAGCCTTGTGTTGGGTTCATGCTCTGTGTGGACCCTGCTTGGGGTTCTCTCTCTGCCCCTCCCCCTGCCTCTCTCTCTCTCTCTCTCTCTCAAAACAAAACAAAACAAAACAAACAGATAAAATCCAGAGATGAAGCCAGCAGACATCAGAGGTATCTCAGGGGCCAAGACCAAGATAAATAAGCACTGAGACAGCTCAGCTCAGGGAAGAGGTTACTTTCCCGAGTCTGGGTTTGGAAGGCAGGTGTGAGCTGCAGGAAAGGGCTCATACTGCAGGGCTGGGTTGGAACCAACACGGAAAAAGAAAACACACCAGCATGTAAGGTGGTCATTGGACAGTGATTCTCTCTTAAGACAAAACACAGGGAGGAAAATCCAATGCATGTATCTGTCTATAAAGCCAGAGCAGTGTCTGAAATACCCTGGCAAAGTTGAGGAAGGAACAGTCGATGGGTGGGCATCGTGACCAGCTGGCTTTGTGATCCCAGAAAAGCCCGCTTCTTCCAACTCAGTGTTTTATGGGGAAACAGCAAGGTTGTACCAAGTAACCCCCAGTGTCCCATATGCCACTTAAGTCCCTGCTATTTCATGAGTGCTTATAAGAATCTCTAGTTTAGCATCACTTTGAGCTTCCTTGTTCTGAGAAAGAAAATTTAGAAAGAAAAAAGGAATCGAGGTAAAAACAATGGAGAAATTTGCTGTGAGGGTTGAAGTGAGTGCAGGAAGTTCTCCATCCTTGCTCTGTATGGACGACACGAGAGGAATTCTCTGCTTTTTCACAAATCCAAATAATCCTTCTGAATCTGTGGTGAATCAGGCACATAGTTGCTCAGTCCTCGACACACACTGTGGAAATTATTTGATTTATTTGCTTGATGTACTTAAAGCATTCCACTGGTCTGAGAGCACCTGGATGCACAGAGAAAATACACATCCAGCACTTAGACGGAATGCTACAGGGAATCGCCCCTGCCACGCAGAAATGCACGTCGATACTGATTGGACACAGCGAGTGAGGAAGCGGTTGATGGGGCTTCTGGGACGAGTAAACCAAAAGTCAGTTATAGTCACCCATCCCTGACTGTAATTTCATTCATTCAAAAGCTGACAATTCTACCCGAAAGAGCCTCCAATGCAACCTGCTTCAACCCTTCTCCACACAGATGATGCCATGACCAGACTTGGATCAGAAATGAAGCTGACCATTTGCGAGATTTTACTAGGTGCTTTATGGAATTGCACACTTTTTAATACGGGGTGGGTGAAATTATCCCGATCGCGTGCTTTATGGAATTGCACACTTTTTAATACGGGGTGGGTGAAATTATCCCGATTGCACACGAGGAGTCTGAGTTTAGAGAAGTCAAATATGACTTATCCAAGATAACACAGTTCATAAGGTGGTGAGGGTGGCCACCATTTTAATGATGGTGGTCAGGGATGAGGAAAACTTTATTTTTTGTAAAAAATTTAAATGAGAGTAAAATTCACTTTAGACACACAAAATGTCCTTCATTTGCACAGATCTTATATCTCATTTGATCATTAAACCTTCTTGGCAGATGACATGAACACATTGGTATCAGCTCCCTTGGCCCCAGAGGCATTCCACATGGAGTCTGCTTCTTGCACATGGCGGGAGCTCCCTGAAAGGGAGAATGTCTGCCCTCCTGCTGTGATTTGGGGCTCAGTCTCCAGCCACCCTCTGTGTTCTCTATCCAGTGTTTGAATAAACACAGCACCCCGTTCTTGATGCACAGCTACAGGGTCTTGTGCAAAGACAACTAGCACCCTGAGGGATGTGCTAAGCCAGGTGACCGTCTGAGCTGGCCGTAGCCCATCCTGAGATCCTTTCAAAGTGAAGTCCATTTTCAAATGATTGGATACCAAACAGAAGTCCAACTGCATTTCTGTAGCTTGGTTTTTAGCAAGGTGACAGCAGCTGAGATGCCCTCCAAGACACTTCTCTAAACCGTGTGAAAACTTTGTGCCGCCCGTGTGATTAATCCCGGGGAGGAAGCGGCCTCTGCCATCGTGAGACTGGAGCTCTGTTTCATGTCTAAGTCGGTGTTTCTCCCCAATAAATTAAACTGATTTTCTTGCTGGATACATTGGAAGTTTCTTTTTATGAACTGCTTACTCTCACTTTTCATGAGAATATAATGTAAATATATTTTTACTGGATCTTTACTGGGAAAGGGGTCTTGCCAGCCATTCGGTCACAGAAGAGGTTCAATTCATGGTTATTGAACATGTGGACAATCTAAATCCGTCACCTGTACCCAAACAAGCACTGATTCCTGTGCCAACCTGTCCTTTAGATTTGCACTTTGCATTTTCATTGCATACACATGTACAATGCACTTACACCACACATGCACACATGTACATACATGTACACACAGACACGTGCAACCCCCCACTGAGACATATATGTACACACCTAATATACACATCACATACACAGACATGCACACAAACATTTTCATTCCAAAATGCAAAACCAAAATATAACAAATCACTGCCTGCTCCAGGGGGAAAGATGCTTTGGCTTTCCTTCTGCGTTTGCAGCCTGCCACTGCTCTGGGACTTCCCCTCCCATGTGGCACTTGGTATTTATCTGTCCCCCTCCCGGTAGCTCTGTTTTTCAGAGCCACCCTGGAGCAGCCCCGCATTCCGATATGGTGCAGCAAGCCGTCTATTTTAAGTGACCTTGCAGGAGCTCACGTCTCTGTCCTGGGCCCTGGGGTTCATTACCTGAATACAGGCCTGTGTTCTTTCTTACATGGCTCCCCTTTCTGGGTGCTTTCCCCCCGTGCACCTCTGTCATCGATCTCAAGACTCAGCACACTTCTGAGAGGAAAACAAAAGCAGCATAAACTCTTTAAAACAAAATTGTAACTGAATATTCCCTCAATCTGGTCCTCTAGGATAGCTGGTCCAGGAATCCTCAGAAGATAGGTAAAACCTTTGTCAAATGCTTTTTTTTTTTAATTTAATTTAATTTTATTATGTTACGTTAGTCACCATACATTACATCATTAGTTTTTGATGTAGTGTTCCATCATTCATTGTTTGCGTATAACACCCAGTGCTCCATGCAGAACGTGCCCTCTTTAATACCCATCAGCAGGCTAACCCATCCTCCTACCCCCCTCCCCTCTAGAACCCTCAGTTTGTTTTTCAGAGTCCATCGTCTCTCATGGTTCATCTCTCCCTCCAATTTCCCCCCCTTCATTTATCCCTTCCTTCTCCTAATGTCCTCCATACTATTCCTTATGTTCCACAAATAAGTGAAATCATGTGATAAATGACTTTCTCTGCTTGACTTATTTCACTTAGCATAATCTCCTCCAGTCCCATCCATGTTGATGTACAAGTTGGGTATTCATCCTTTCTGATGGCTGAGTAATATTCCATTGTATATGTGGACCACATCTTCTTTTTTTTTTTTTAAGATTTTATTTATTTATTTGACAGAGAGAGACACAGTGAGAGAGGGAACACAAGCAGGGAGACTGGGAGAGGGAGAAGCAGGCTTCCCGCAGAGCGGGAGTCCGATGCAGGGCTCGATCCCAGGACCGTAGGATCATGACCTAAGCCGAAGGCAGACGCTTAACGACTGAGCCACCCAGGCACCCCTGGACCACATCTTCTTTATCCTTTCATCTGTTGAAGGGCATCTCGGCTCCTTCCACAATTTGGCTATTGTGGACATTGCTGCTATGAACATTGGGGTGCATGTGGGCTTTCTTTTCACTACATCTGTGTCTTTGGGGTAAATACTCAGTCATGCAATTGCTGGGTCATAGGGGAGCTCTATTTTTAATTTTTGAAAATAGTGCAAGTTACCTGCCTGCCTTCTCTGAGAATGTTTTGAATGGCTAACTGCATTCCGTTTATCAGCTAGACTTCTGGCTAACTAATGCCAGGTTCTGAGGGTGCAAAGATGAATAAGATGACTCCAAGAAGTTTAGAGAGTAACTCCTCGGGTTAGGTGCTAAACGTTTAGAGCAAACTCGAGCGTGTATCTGTGCAAGACTTCCCAGCTGCAGGCATGCATGACCATCAACAGGTTATTGACAGAGTGGTTGTACCATTACTTACAATTCCTTCCAACTAAGGCCTTGTTGAAATCCTCACTCAGCGTATATAAGGGAAACATTTGTGTCCTGATCCTGTTCAAATGATCTTCCTTTTCCATCTGGTCTGATGCCTGATCCCCACTGCAGCTCTTGGCAAACTCGGTATGCAAATTGCCACATAGTCAATAGATCAGGTTTTTCGGGCCATGGGATCTCTGTCCTAACTTCTCAGCTCTGCTGGTGGAGCTGAAAGCGGCCACAGACAAAGCACAAACAGGTGAGCATGGCTTCTTCCGATAATATTGTATTTACAAAACCAGGTGTCAGGGCAGATTTGGTCTGTGGTCAGTGTGCTGACCCCTGGCTTGCGGGGTCCTGTGCCATTCAGGGACCTCATCGGCCTGAGTTGGAATGATCATTTCTGTGCCCTGGAACATCTGTATCAATTACAAACGATCCTCTCCCTATGATTTCCTGATGTTCACAGTTCAGGCACAGAAATTTCTTTAACTTTTATAACTCAGATTCTCCCTATTTCCCCTTTTTTTCTGATTAAATCTGTATAATCCTGGAACAATGGCAGGGCATCAAGCTTGAGGATAAAGGGGGTGAGACAGGGAAGGAAGGAAATGAAAGACAGGGAGTGCATCGCTGAGCTGGCCAGTACTTGAAAAACCACCTGCTCTTCTCAAGGAACTGTCGTCAGACATGTCATACAGACCACTGACATCGTGGGAACTCCATCTGAGGAGGAGCAGGGGAGAATATACCCACCAGGTCTTATCTCCCACTGGCCAATGCTCACTTTATGGGGCAGCAAATCCCTGTCCCTCTAGACTAGACATGGATGGCTCCTGTTTGGGTCCCACTGGGTTTACGCTCTGCTGCAGCAGGAAACCTCTCATCTGATGTGACAGACGCCTAGATGGGCATGGAGTAAGGGCCTTGGGGGTTGTGCTGATGTCACTGCATTGTGGAACCAAAAGGGGGCCAACGGTTCGGAGGAGTCTAAAAGGGAGCCCATACCTGCACTAATCTGAACTCAGGGCTTCCTATTGTATCCGGATCATGGGATTTTTGTCATCATGAATGTCCTCATTTCCTCCCTGAGAGAGGAGGCAAAAGTCCAATAGTTCATGGAATTCCCATCAAGGTGGTGGCTGGCCATATTTCCAACATGACTAGATCAAGAAGAGAATCCTCCACTGTTATAACTGATCTTGAGACAACAACTGGTAGAGATGCATTCCTCTTCACCACTTACTAGATTTTAGATCTAATAAGAATTCCCTTACAGTTCGAGATTTACCTAGATAAACAGGGTTTAGTTTGTGTGAGGGGTTTGGTTTGCTTCCTTGGTTTGGATGGAAAGAAGGATATGAACGTTTAATTGTCCTACCCTTGATACATGTCACACCAGCTCGCCAACTTTTCACTGGGCACGGAAGCACCTCGACAGTGATCTTAGCCCCTTATTCAGGCTTAGTTACACTGATAATGGTTTTTGGTGTCTTGGTCTATTGTCCTGAGGAGACTAAAGTAGAGAGAAGGTAGACAGAACTTCAAGTTCAGTGGGATCTTTACTGGTTCCCATTAAAAATGGTCCCCATTTGGATATTAGGGCTGCTGACTAAGCAGAACTAAAGGTGACGGGAACAGGAAGCATGCATCGCATCAGTGGGTCAATGAGATGATGATGAGAGGTGCCAATCATACCTCCATCTTTGGGACCCATGCTCACATACTCTAGCTCGGAAGGACCCATTACATCTACCTCAATTATTGGTTTGGCACCATTTTGAGTTCCCAATACCACCTAAAGTCCACCACCAATCTCAGCCTAAACCAGCCACTGTTCCATTCTATTGAGCTAGATGCTTCTTCTGTGTGGTGGGATTCATGGTAAAACCTGTGGTCACATGCCTACAGACTCATGTTATTTGCCCATAAAATCACTTTTGCTGCTCTGGGGCAGAGTCATATGGTGTCACCCTGTGACCAAGTGGCTTTCTGGTCCCAAGGAATGGTGCCAGAAGATTCATCATCACTTCCTGATGCTGGCCCTTGGCATTCAGCCATGGATGTAGCTAGTTTGGCCATGGAAGAGGAAGTTCATGGAAAGAAATTGGGTTAATGATGACATTATTGGTCCACGAAATCAATCATTCCCTGAACCCCACTTGTAAGACATCATCTCACATGAGTCAATCTATTTCCTTATTTTTATAAGCTGATTTTGAGTAAGAGATTAGGCTGGTGAATGGCAGTGAATGAAACAGAAAAATAACCATGATATCTGACCACATTAGTTTTCTAGTAGTGTGTCGTGAAGGCATCATTAGTATTTTTTGGTGCTGGGCCTTTTCTCATTTCTCTTGATATATATATATATATATTTTTTAAAGATTTTATTTATTTATTTGACAGAGAGAGACACAGCGAGAGAGGGAACACAAGCAGGGGGAGTGGGAGAGGGAGAAGCAGGCTTCCCGTGGAGCAGGGAGCCCAATGCGGGGCTCGATCCCAGGACCCTGGGATCATGACCTGAGCCAAAGGTAGACGCTTAATGACTGAGCCACCCAGGCGCCCCTCTCTTGATATATTTTGAGTAGCAATAGCTGTATGAAAGCGTGAGCTTTATCTTGATGTTTCCAGGGCAAGTTCACAGATACACTACTGATTTCAAAGTTTGTAAAGCAATATCTTACACAGCACTTCTCCCCAAACCCCATCTGCATACCAGTTCCATCAGAATAACCAGAGTGCTTATTGAAAAATGGATTCCCTTGCCCTACTGCAGATCAAATAATTAATAATCTCTGAGAGGAAAGCTTAGGTATCTGCATTTTCAGCAAGCTCTCTGGATAATTTTTATTCACTGCCAAGATTGAGAACAAATGTCTAGAGAAAATTGGCTCAGATCAAAGCCAGAGCCAGAGCATGCCGATTTAGCTGCTAGGGATGAAAAAGTCCTCATTAATCCAGGCTCAAAATTTTACATGTCTGTTTGCACTTTTCGGGTTGAACTAGAAAGGGCAGTAGCTTCCTGGTCAGGAGAACTGTTACACTCGTACTCTGCCCATCTCTAGCACTACAGAACTTTGGAGAAATCACCTTTTGGGGGTCTCAGTTTTCTCATCTGGCAAGAAAGAGGGAAAGGATTATATAAGATTACATATAAGAACCTTTCCTCACAAGAAATTTCAAAGTGCTCAATGACATCAACCTTGGTGAATGGCTACAAAACTTTTATATTCTTAGGCAGATTTGTGTAGTTTTACTTTAATTCACTGATTTTGACTTTTCTATTCCTACCACGACATTTTTATGGGTAAGCAAGAGGGCAATGGGAAGGGTGTGTTTAGCAGTCAATGGTCCCCCAGAGATACTAATCAGTAGGAAACCATCTATGAGTTAGGAGTCCTGTTTCTGAAACTGAGCTTTCACATCTTGAAAAGAAATTACATGATCTTATGGTATACAACTCTATGACATAGTTGAAAAGTAGTTCACCAGGTGAAATTTTGTCTGACTTAGATTTTCCACTTCCAGAACTCACATAATTTGAAAGCAAATGATACAAAAATCGAGAAGAAAGCACACCTGTGTACTCAAATTATCATATAGATGCTCCATGTTATTTTAGCCAAGACATTATTAGCGCGTGGACTGCATTCTCCTCCTCTGTGGTTCTGTAGGAATCTCCCATCTAGTCTATAATGCGTGATTTGGAAAGACTGCTTTCCACTGGAAGAATTTGCTTCCAACCCTATAAATCTGATGTGAAAATTCATCACATTTTCCTGCTTCAGACAAATCCTTGGTGTCAAAGCTCTGCAACCCCAGGGCTTATAAAAACAACCCAGCTGAAATGTTGCAATTGCTTTTCTGGAAATCCTCCCTCCCTCCCTCAGGCCCTGCAGTAAGTCATGAAGTCTTAAAAATCCTCAAAGGAAGCATTGTGACGGGGCCGGTCCCAGGGCTGGTCCTGCACTACAGCCTCGCTGGGCTGATGGACAAAACGATTGGTGGCCCACAGCAGCCGAACTTGACACACTTTATGTCTTCTGGTCTCTTCCATTCTTGTGTTCAGACATTTCCATGAACAGATCAAGCTGCAGAGACCATTTCCTGTCATCTCAAGCAGCTCTCAAAGTCTAACTTAATTTAACGGCACTCAGGAAAGAGATGGGTTCTGTGTGCTCACGTCTCGAGCCCCCGCCAGAGACCCGCCACTTGACTTGCAGGTGAACAGCTCAGGGGTGTAAGCGCACCCACCACGCAGTCCCCCTTAGCCATTATGGTCCTATTCTAAGTCTTGCTCTCTCTGCTGAAAATACGCAACTTGATCTCCGGCACCACCAAAGTCACTCCATTCAAACGTTCAAGTCTCCTCCTCACGTGTTTGAAGGACCTCGGACGGCCTTCCTGTTGCTGTCAGCTGACTGATGAAACGTGTGTGCACGACGGCGGTGGCGTGTCCTGTGGGCGCAGCTCTGGGGTTAATGGAAGGGCTTTCTGACCCGGGCAAGGTGTGAATTCATAACAAGAGCGGGTGTGTGCAGAATTTAACAGCTTGTCAAATGTGTGAGGTGAAGATAATGAATTCGAGTCCAGTTGTGGGGTTTTTCTCTGGTTTGCAGGTTTATTAACAAGGATGATATAGATACAAGAGGCCCCTGGAAAAAACCCAGCATGCTCTGGGAGGTCCGGAATGGAATGGTCTTTTGTTAAAGGCCAAGTTGACTGTGAAGAGTAACTGGGGTTGTCAACTCTCTCCTCTTCCCCCACAGAATCAATCAGCCTGCATTTTCACCAAGCCTGCACTTAGCAAAAAGTAGCCCCAATCTGGCCATTTTGAAATACAGATGTGATTTTATGGGAAACCTTATCTGCACCACCCGATAAGGCAGCCCGTCACTGGCCCCACGTGACTACTGAGCCCTTGAAACGTGGCTGGTCTGAATTGCAAGGTGTTGTATGGGTGAAATGTACACTAGATTTTAAATACTCATCACAAAAAAGTAAAATATATCATCAATGTTTTTATATTAATTCTACATAGAAAGGATATTATTTTAGACACATTTGGTTAAATGAAATGTAATATTATAATGAAGGATATCTCTTTAGTTTCTTCAGCATGGTTATTAGAATACTTAGTTATGTGGATGGCTCGTTGTCTTTCCACTGGACGGTGCTACCTTAGATTGTCCTGACCTAAAGCAAACCCTGAATAAGGACATTTCTTTTTTAGGTAAACAAATAATCACTTAATTTTGATGTACTTCATTTTCTTGCAATTATATCTGCTTGGGAATTTTTATTTTTTTATTTATTTTTTATTTTTTATTTTTTAAAGATTTTATTTATTTATTTGAGACAGAGAGAATGAGAGACAGACAGCATGAGAGGGAGGTGGGTCAGAGGGAGAAGCAGACTCCCCGCCAAGCACGGAGCCCGATGCGGGACTCGATCCTGGGACCCCAGGACCATGACCTGAGCCGAAGGCAGTCGCTTAACCAACTGAGCCACCCAGGCGCCCCTGCTTGGGAATTTTTAGATGGTAGTTAATAAATTAATTATTTCATAGGTGTTTAGTCCTAATATCTGCACACAGGATCTTCTATTTAAACTCGTAAACACACATGACTTTTGAAAATAATCCTGAAGTAGTTAGTGCAAATGTGAACAAAAAATAAGTTATTTTATAATCTCTCCTCAAAAGATTTCAACTTCATTTTCCCTATAGCAACTGTTAAGACAAATATTTTTACCTCAAATCCATTCATGACCTACTGTACCAATTATTTGAAAGACAAGTGTTTTAATAATCAAAAACTATTATCTCCTAGAAAAATCCTGCTCAATCTCTGCCTCTTTCCCTGCCTCATCTGCCTTTTCTTTATCTTCAACAAGCTAACTAATTGATTCCTTTCCCTCTGCTTATGTAATTTGTACCATATTTGTGTAATTTTTTTCCAGAAGAGTGAATTTTTTGGTATTGAGTTGATATTTACATAACACAAAACTATTTAAAAGTGTGCAATTCAGTGGCTTTCGTGCACTCACCACCACCTCCATACAGCTCCAAAATAGTTTCATCGCCCAAAAGAAAATCCCATACCCATTAAATAGTCACCCTATCTTGGCCTGGCCCTAGCCCTTAGCAACTACCAATTTGCTTTTTAACTATATGGATTTACCTATCCCAGGAATAGAATAGAACTTTCAGAATCATATAATTACATATCATTATATATAATATAAAATATATAAAATTATGCATACGTGTATATAAATAATTATATATAAGTGTATGTTTTAAATGTATAATCATATATGTGGATTATAGCGTATACTACATAACCCTATGAAGTGATTATATATATCAATCTATAATTATATTTATGGATAGAGTCTATGTGTATGCAGATTCTTTCTGGCAGTTGTTGAGTGGGTCCATTCTGATGGTGTATTCTGGAACTGGGGAGATAACCACAGGATGGGTTTGGAGACCCACTGGGCACAGTCTGAGACGCGGACCTGAACCTGACCGCTGTTAGCCCCGACTTGGACTGGTGAGCCTCAGTGACATTGGGTTTCCTGAAATTAGTATTAGTTCAGTACCGTTGTCCAGCAATCCTCCCCAAATATGAGTATTTTCTTTTCCCCATTGTACAACCACCCCAGTAAAGGTCAAAGATCACTTTGGGAGAGGCTGAAAGTTTAACAGTATAAATTTGGGGCACTGTAACTGAGTCCTTCTTCAAGGGGACCCTGCATGCTCCTCATTGAAGGGGTTGTGGGTCCGTAAACTGGCTCAGGGAAAGAAGGGTGTCTTCCAGACTGTTGGTTCAAACAATAGACGGTATTGAATGAGTAACCAATTTCCACAAGAAAGTAGTGTTCTCAATGTAACCACACATTACAATTTACCAAGGGTAGGTTAAAAGTTAGCTTTAAGTAATAGAAATAACAAAGTAGTAGAATAAAAAAAAAAGCAAATATTTATAAGATCATGGTATAGGGAAGAACTTTCTAATCATGATGCAAAACCCAAAAATTATGAAGAAAAATAATTGCGATGATTGAAAGCACTAATCTAGAAAAGTTGAGCAAGCCAAGTCCGACACAAGCAATAGTAAGTTTAGACTTTCATCCCTTCCCGCTAGGGACAAAAACATGTGAACTCCACAGTGTGGCATTAGAAATGATTCCGACTTTGGCTCCCGTCTACCTTTCTAGTTCCATGTGCCCCCGACTGTCACACAACCCCTGCCTTCTGCAGGACTGTCTACACTCACAGAGGTACTCACCATTTCTTAAACACATCAAGCTTCTACCCTACCATTTTTCCTTTGTTCATACTGACGTGTCTTTTCCTCCTTCATGCAGGAAAGTTCTAGTCCTTTATTAAAGGCTTTCGTGCCTTTAAATGCCATCTCCTTGAACCTATTTGTCTCCTTTTGCACTCCGGGCTGGGCCATATAATTGGCTTTGGCCAGGGCGATGGTAGAGGTGAAAGGCAGCCAGAAGTACTTGTGTCTCGGCCACCACCGTGGGACATGCCCACGAGAGGGTGAGGGACATGAAGTACAGCCGTCCCCATAGCCTTAGCGCACAGACACTTGAGCCCAGCTGAGAGCAGAAGACCCTCCCGACCCAGCCCCAGCAGGTCATGACTCTTAAACGAATGCCCTTAATAAACGCCTGTTTTTCTTATTTATAAGCCACTGCGATGGGGAGGGTTGTTAGCAGCAGGCTTGTAGAGCTGATAACCCAAAGTGAGCTCTTGGAAGGTAGGGACATGTTTGCCTGGAGTTGGCTGGCTCACTTGAGCACAGGTACTGATAGATGTTTCTCAGCTGGGGGGTGTGCGGGATGTCTGCACTCACGCCGTTTGTCACGGTGAAGATGAGGGATTTGTTTTGGGCTCAGTGGAGGGGAGTGGGAACCCTTCATCATCCAGTGTTCTATGGGTGCCACACGCCTGGCTTTTCTCAGCTCCTTTATCCATGTCTTCCTACAGCCAATAGACTGACTTCACTGGTAAGCGGATACAGAAGAATAAACAGTTGTGCTGTGCCTGCTCTCCACCTTCATGGGGAAGCAGGGGTGCGTGGGGTGCAAGCTCCACTCTTCTCCGGCCAGCTCGCAGCCATCTGCCCTGCGGGAGGCCCCTCACAGTTCCCAGCTGCCATGACTGCTGGGCTCCCACCTGGCCCTATTCTTCGCCTTGGTCTCTTTTTGTAGTAAGATGACTCTGTGTCTGCCTCTTAGTCCTTGATCAACTTTTCCATTTTTCCAGGACCTGGGCAGGCAGAGGCATTCTATGGGTTGGAATCTCCTTGAAGACCCAGCAGGGAGTCTGAGTTGCCTATAAGCAAGAGGTACCAGTGTGAGAAGATTCTAGAAGTAACCTAGGACTTGCAGTCAGAAGCAGGAACTGGGGGCACTCAGGAGTGCTCAGCTGGTGGATGCAGCATCCTTTCAGGAGAGGTCTCTTCGGGGCTCCTCCTGCTGTCCCCCGCCTCGTCCAGTCCCCGCAGGGCTAGCTAGCTGCAGGAGAACTGGCAGCAGGGCAGTTAATGAAAAGGGATTTTGCACTTTTCAAAATAAACCCCTTTACCCAGCCCCTCTCTGGGAGTGCTAGGAAAGGGAAGGGGTGGAAACAGAATGAGGGAAGGAACACAGGGCTCACCCACCATCTCAGCAAAGGGCTGGAGCCAGCCAAGGGCTTGGACAGGACACTGAGTTTAAGTCACCCTGATGTGCACTTTTTGAAAACTGAAAGGAAGTCTTAGCTCCCAAAATGAGACCGTGCTTATAATTTAAAGTGATTGGAAAGCCCTGGGACCTTCCAAGATGTCGTCAAGTGGTAGGAAATAGTAGATATTATGGAGAGATGTGAAGGCAGGGTTTGGAGAAAAATAAAGCAATTTCCTTTCATCCCACACCAAATCCAGACTGTGAATTATACTGATTCCACTAGATAGCCTTGAGGCTAACTTATATTATTCATCCCCTGACACAGGTCTGATCTCATAGGTATAATCTTCTATCAGTGTGGCACTCTTTCTTTCCAGGGGGAAGGTCTGGTGTCTCAGGTGTCTCAGGGACCCCCAGCATCACCCTCTTGAACTGCCTGAGGATGGCTACCCAAAGCCGGCTATGTTAGCAGGCAGAATGCTATGACTCCTTTCTTGGCTCCTTAAAGTGCTTTCAAAACATTAAAGAAGCAATTCCCTCCCCAGGTAAAATGCTCTGACCTTGAAGAGTGAGGGGTCAGGCTGCAGCCGTTTCTTAGAATAATGATTCTTTTCTTCCCAGTATAAGAGCATCACCCCCAAGTCAGTATCACAAGAGGATGTTACAGGAATCACCTGGTACAATGGATACCAGGAACCCTGGGGACGGAGGGATTCTAGGGAAAATGAAGACACATAACTGGATAATAAGGAAGGAAATCTTTCTTATGTTTGAGAAGAGAGAGTTTCAAGATTATGAGAACCACTCACCTTAGTGCAGGGGGAACAGAGTGCATGGATTTTGTTCACAATCCCAGGAGAGTTCTCAGCAGCCAACAGGCGGGGATGGCCATGGTCTTCCCTAAGCAACCCTTCCGTCCATACCCCCACCCCCAGGACAGGGTAAAATTTTGAATAGTGAGGGTTTAAACAAACTAGTACTAGCCCAGACAATGTTCTATATTGCGTATTTCCCAGTTCCTAAAATATAACTAATGGACATTCTTTTAAAAGTCCTATCATGTTCTACCTTTTGAAGTGAAGATTCTGGCTTTCAGGGGGAAGCTCACATTGCAACTCATGTCTCTTTGTCACAGAAGCAAATTCTTTCAGCATTTTGTGCTTTAGGATGACTAGGGACATATGCATTTGGAAATAATAAGACTTGCAAATATAAAGATGCAGAAATCGAGAACATTTCAAGGTAATCATTTCATATATAGCAACCTACAAATATGCAAAGAATAAAAAAATGCAAACCGCCTTCCCTGTACCAAATGCAATATAATGAAAAGACGAGGTTGTGGTATCACTAAAGTCCTTCTCAACTAAGAGGGAATCAATAAAATTCTTCTAGATGATTGCTTGGTCCTGTTGACAACGTGATCAAAAGGGCTCAGTCCATCATCAATGGCAGCAGGAATGAGCATGGGATAACATGGCAGGCTGGTGTGGTTTAAAATCCTTGCTTATTTGGAACTGCATTCACTTGAAGGCCATACTAAACTGATGAGATAGTACAGAGCAAAAATTAAGGAAAGATCTTGAAAACAGATTTTTTAAATTTAATTTAAATTCAATTTAATTAGCATATAGTGTATTATTAGTTTCAGGGGTAGAGTTTAGTGATTCATCAGTTGCATATAACACCCAGTGCTCATTACATCAAATGCCCTCCTTAATGCCCATCCCCCAATTACCCCATCCCCCCACCCCGCCTCCCTTCCAGCAACCCTCAGTTTGTTTCCTGCAGTTAAGAGTTTCTTATGGTTTACCTCCCTCTCTGTTTTCATCTTATTTTATTTTTCCTTCCTTTCCCCTATGTTCATTGTTTTGTTTCTTAAATTCCACATATGGTGAAATCATATGATATTTGTCTTTCTCTGACTGATTTATTTGGCCTAGCATAATAATATCCACGTTGTTGCAAATGGCAAGATGTCATTTTTTCTGTTGGCAGGGTGATATTCCATTATATATATATATTCCATTGGTGTATATCCATAATGGTGATATTCCATTATGTGTGTGTGTGTGTGTGTGTATATATATACATACACACATATATATGTGTATGTACACACACGTATATGGACATCTAGACTCTTCCCATATTTTGGCTATCATGGACATTGCTGCTATAAACATTGGGGTTCATGTGCCCCTTTGAATCACTTTGTATCCTTTGGATACCTAATAGTCCAATTACTGGGTCATAAGGTAGCTCTATTTTTAACTTTTTGAGGACCCTCCATACTGTCTTACAGAGTGGCTGCCCCAGCTTGCTTTCCCA
This sequence comes from Neomonachus schauinslandi, assembly GCF_002201575.2. Taxonomy (NCBI): domain Eukaryota; kingdom Metazoa; phylum Chordata; class Mammalia; order Carnivora; family Phocidae; genus Neomonachus; species Neomonachus schauinslandi. The sequence goes on along the minus strand of NC_058412.1, from coordinate 3,566,646 downwards.
CCAACAGTGTAGGAGGGTTCCCCTTTTCTGCATCCTCGCCGACATCTGTCATTTCCTGACTTGTTAATTTTAGCCATTCTGACCGGTGTGAGTTGGTATCTCATTGACGGTTTGATATGTATTTCCCTGATGCCGAGTGGTGTTTAACATTTTCTCATGTGTCTATTGGGCATTTGCATGTCTTCTTTGGAGAAATGTCTGTTTATGTCTTTTGCCCATTTCTTGACTGGATTTTTTTGGGGGGGGGGTTGAGTTTGATAAGTTCCTTATAGATTTTGGATATTAGCCTTTTTTCTGATAAGACATTGCAAGTATCTTCTCCCATTCTGTAGGTTGTCTATTGGTTTTATTGACTATTTCCTTTGCTGTGCAGAAGCTTTTTATCTTGATGAGGTCCCAATAGTTCATTTTTGCTTTTGTTTCCCTTGCCTTTGAAGATGTGTCTAGCAAGAAGTTGCTATATTATATATCCACATATAATGGCAGATTCCCATCTGTGGAGGCTCACCCTGTCTGGTCTTTCTTGCCCGGCTGAGACCCTGAACACCCTAAATGGAGAGCCAGGTGTGAGGAACAAAGACACTGAAGAGATTTGTAAAACCCTTCAGCCTCATAAAGGGAGGGAACGAAAGGAAACATCTACTTGGTTTCTACTCTCCCTGGTGCCTGGAAGTCTTGGCATTTTTTATTTCCCTGGATGTGCCAATAACGGCTCTTTCTTCCTTCCCCAAGTTCACCAGGATTTCATCCCCTGAGGCCAAGATGACCACATAGCATCCTGATTCTCTCCCTTCTGGACTCACCTACATTTAAAACGTTTTACACTGAAGCCAGGAGAATTATCTGGACATACAACGCTTTATCTCCACTGCTTAACTCTTAAAACCTAAAAACTCCATATTGCCTCAATAATGAAGTCTTCAGATATGCTAATTTCTAGTATAATTTGTAAGTATCATCCAAAAAGAACCCTCTGGTCTATGCTCCCTAAATGCACTTGGTACTTTCCTTCCCTCCTGATGTCACGTTTCCTTGTTTTCTGCTTATTTCAAGCAGAAACAGTGATAGTTTTCTTCCCTGCCTTTCTACATCTTTTCCAAATTTCCATACCCCTCTCTGATCCCTCTGCTCCCCAGACTTTCCTCAGACTGCCCACCTGGTTCTCACTGCCTCCCTCAGAGCCTTCACTTCCTCCTTGTTGGCATTGACCAGGTGCGACTTCGATGGCTAGTTTGCTTTTCATGCACAGTTCCCATCTCCCCAACTAAATTGTCATCTCCTCAAGACAGGAACCCTGGGTTCTATTCAATTTGTTCAAAAATCCAAAAATATTGATGGAGCATCTAGTGTTGAGCTGGGCTACAAGAAAAACTAAGATCAGCAGAAAAACAAACATTTAACAGTGGCCTGGAAAACACCTTAGTTCTTTTCTGAGCTCTGAACACTGCAAAACACCCACAGTATCTATTTGATTATTTGTAGTGGGAATTGACACTTTATATATGTTCTTACTATCATAGTTTTACTTAGAAGGATATATATGATGCAAAAGTTAATATAAATAATAATACATAATTACCTAGAAAATTATTTCAGAAACTAACACTTGTATATAAAGAGGAAAAATATTTAAAAGCTTCTTAAGGTTCGCACTTAAAAATTTTATTGTATGAGCAAATTAGACTTTCAATGCTAAAATCACCAACCTGCAGTTTTGGCATGGTGCATTAGATCTAATTGTGAGAGCTGATTATGCAGGGTAGTTTGGGGAGAGCTAAAATTACCCCCTTTTTTTGTCTTCTCCATCAAACTCTCCCAAAGCCGGAGTTTCTGTCTTGGTGGCCTCTTCTTCCTGTTAAATTACAGATGTGTTACAGTGAAAAGGTAGCCAGTGGATGCCCCGTGGGTACAGATTGGGTCTGGGGTTGTAGTTTGGAGTTAGACCAGTAAGAGAAAGTAAAGTTTGATGAGAAGAGTTGGTTCTGTAGCCCAGGAAGGGGGTGCTCAAGATAAAAGAGTATGAGAGAAGACAATTCTGAGTCCAGTGGTGGTGAAATGAACACCCAGCGTGGAGCAAGCTTTGGATAGTGCAGGGCAGAAGGAACGGTAAGCCCCCAGAGGACCCCCCCAGACCCACCTCTTCTACCAAAGTCTTTAGCTGAGAACATGTCCTATTTTACTGACTGCATTCTCAGTGTCTAGCAAACAGCTCTTCTGAAACATCGTTTTCAGCAACTATTTGTTAAAGGAATGAAAAGTAGAAGAATGCACAAAGGCAAAAGCATCATTTGCTCTGTAACTTTATCAGCACTAAACCCCTCCTGTGACCGGCCGGGCTCTGCTTGCTGCCCGGGGCTGTGTCTGCATTCAGCACGCTGTGCTGGGAGTCCCCAGGGAATAAGGCCCCTGTCCACCCCTCCAGGAAGCTCACAGCTCTGGACTGCACACTGCACCCTTCACAACCCTGCAACTCCCTCTCGCTCACTCCCTTCTTTTCACTCTGGGCCCCTTGCCTCGCCCTTGATTGTGGAAACACCTCTCCACCGTCACCCTTTCCCTGCATGTCCATCTCCCTTGGAGCCTTCCCCTAGGGCCTGTCAAGAGCCAGGCTCACATGGCATCTGCCATTGTATCCCAGTTCAGGCTTTCGGGGTGCCACATTGGGGTCATGCAGTAACAGTCTGTCAGTAGAAATGCAGTCAGGCACCTTCCACCAAGTCTGGGGTGTGATGCTCTCCACAGTCCCAACAACTGCTTCTCTGCTTATTCTCCTGGACAGGAGGAAGCCAAGCAGATATTCCCTTCAAATGAACCTCAGACGTCCCCAGGAATCGACTATTCTGTCTTTACTTCCTCGTGCCGCACACACCGTGGATGGACTTCTTGGAGCCTGACCTTGTGTATGCGTTTCCTAGATCGCTCCGGGAATCAGGACCGGATGTGTCACAGGGCTGCCTCCCCCCTTCCCCGGTCATGGCTCCATCCCTGTGTCATCCCTCACGCTTCTGAGTCAGCAGCAGCCTCAGAGTCCTCTGGACGCAGTGTTCATGCAGCTGCTAATAATCAATAGGAGCTGGGGTGTTAGATAAAATGTATTTGCTGCCTTCCCCTAAACTGTTCCCGTGGAAGGATTGGGTGTTCTCTCTCCCAGGATTTCCCCAGGATCCTGGATGTGCCCCTCCCTCTGCAAACCTTGTTCAGAATGGACACATGTTTGCTCTACTCTCCTTGGACTGTTTATACACCTTTCTGTCCTCTTTCACGTCCCTTGTCCCGTCATCTTGCTACTTACACTTATTTTTAGAACTATACTGTGTTTTATGCCACAGATGAAATAAGTTCCAAACCAATGAGAAGACCTTTCCAAGGGCTCCTTTAATGTTTTGATATTGTACCTTGTAGACAATATTGTTGGAAAGGACTTTATGATTGTAGAAGGGATGTGTTTAAAGATAAATGATCATTACGAAAATTAAGTCATTCTTGGTCTATTTAAAAAAATCTGGCTTTCTTAAAATACAAACCTATTAGCAGGCTTTTAATTTCATTTGTTTATTTTTTAAAAGAAAACCCCTTTTCTCCACCCCAAAAGTCCGATCTAGGTAAATTCCCAGGGCTAGGAGGGTATAAATCATTCCTCGGTTATCTTGTCTACCTGAGAATCTAGTGGTTTTTGCTTCCTTGTGTTCTCTGAGTACAAGCTCCGGTTTCTTTCCTTTTGTTGGTCTTTTCTCCCTGGTTTTGAACCAGGCCCACCCTTGTTTCTCTGGGTTTCCTGTACCCTCCCCCTCTGGAGTTCTTTTCTGTGTTGTGTGGGTGGGCATTGTGCGTTGTGCTGCTTGGTCCCCAAACAGCTCTTAGGGACTTTGATGGGAATTTCACATGAGGACTGAGGCAATGTTGGGGGGAAGGAAATTGAACTTAACTCAGATGGACTTTCCTGAAGTCTAAGTCAGCTCACTCTACGGACATGAGCCTGGAGTGGGTAGGTACTGCAGCCCCTATGATGGGGGTGGGGCAGGGAGCATGAGGTCCAGCCGTGTTCTAGGGAACAGCAAAGAGCAGTAGGAGTCGCTTGGGAGTTAGGGTCAGACGCTTTGAGAAATGTTAGGTTTTCTGCTCACCAACTGCAGAATCTTAAGAAAACCTTTGTGGAAATTTGCTCATTTGTAATGACAATAATAATGCTAAGGGGCTCTTGGGTGAGGGGCTCACTCTCTCTCTGCCCCTCCCGCTCTCTCTCTCTCTCAAATAAATAAATCTAAAGGGAAAAAAATGCTAAATGCATAGGTTTATTGGTAAGATTAAGTAGAATAAGCGTGTGGCATGCCTAGGAGACTGTACAATGCTCCATATTACTTTGCTCCTTCTCCATTTTTTAATTTTTTAATTTTTTGTTTTACTTTTATTTTATTTACTTTATTTTATTTTATTTTTTTAGAAAGGAGGAGGATGGCAGTGGGGGGAGGGGAGGGTGGTAGGGGGCAAGGGACAGAGGGAGAGGGAGAGAGAGAATCTTAAGTGAGCTCCATGCCCAGCACAGAGCCTGACATGGGGCTTGATCTCACGACCCTGAGATCATGACCTGAGCTGAAATCAAGAGTCGGACGCTTAACCAACTGAGCCACCCAGGCGCCCCCCCCCTTCTCCATTTTTTTTAAAACTTCTGGGAACCCCACAGGATCACTTGTGTTCTTTGAAATTAATGAAGCAGGTGGTCTGCCTGACCCAACAGCCTAGCAGCCCTGGGGTCCAATGGGCTGTTGGGTGTTCTTCTTCCTGCATGACGTGTCTTTTCTCCAGCTAACTTGGGTAGCTCTTACTTTTCACGGCCCTGGGCACCTTGCCCCACTCAGAGACTAAGACACAGCTAAGGTGAGCTGGAGCATAATTCAGGCAGGGCATCAGAGGCATGCTCCTCAGTGGCACAGTTAGCGTGGCTCTTTCTGTCACTTCCCCAGGGGAATGTCTAGCCAGAGCGTGGCCATGACGTGAATTGAATTTAGTGACTGTCAGCTGTTTGTAATCTGCAATCTTGTTTAATTTCTGGCCAGATCCCTTGTTTGAATACTCTGCAGATTTTTAATAACATTTATTACTTTTTCTTTGCTCTATTGAAATTGTATAAAATTGAGACAGTGTAAAGAATCGTGAAATCATTCACAATGCCATCACCCCAGATAACCAAGATTAATATTTTTGTTCATTATTTTCGGGTCTTTCTTTTAATATATTTAACATCATGTTTCCTCAGCTCTAAGATTCCATAGATTATAAGATGCATTGTTATTACAAGAGGGTTTTTTGGAAAAAGAAAAGAATTGGAAAGGACATAGGCACCACCTTATCCAATGTTTACATGGTTTTAAGATTCATTGCATTATTTTTATGTGCATTGCATTTTAAAAATGAAAAGGGGTGGATATCAGAATCAAAGACAAGTAAACATAGCTCCTGTATGACCTAAATGTATCCAATTTGGAGGACATGACTCTGTTAAGCACCCACAGGGCAATAAATTGAGCTCCGCCCTACACACGGCTGCATGTTGTCTGCATTATTCCCACTTCCCAGGTCTCTCTGGGATTTTCCACGTAAATGCAACTTCTTCCTGTCCCTTAAGTATACACAGAGGGGCACTTCCCGCCTCAGAGCCCCCTGGATGCACACCACCAATATGTCTTTTGAAGATAATTTGTTGCGCTCTAAGCCATACAGAAACCAAACACAAAACAATATGTGAAGTGGGTCCAGTATCACCCTACACCCTCAGATGGCTGGAAGGAAACAAAATTCTAAAATAAGGAAAGAAAGTCCAGCAAATATTTTTACCAAATATAATATATATATATATATATATATATATATATTAAGGGTACATAAAATATCAATTTTGGGGGAATTCTGTTCCTCTCTTCTCCCTTCCCCGTGTTTTGTTAGCCCGCCAGTGGAGTGCGCACAGCTTGGTGTCTGCCTGGCCTCACCTGCCTAATTCTTTTAAATTTCCATCCAAAGCTGACATAAGCTTATCTCGTTATTCCCTATTGAAATGTTAAATTCTGGTAACATATTTCATAAAATTGAGAAACAACAGTTTCTTTATATTTTGAATTGTTTTCAAGTTAAATTTGATTTGGCTGCCACCTCCCTGGCTTGGTTGAAAGTCGAATCTCAGTTCAGGGTTTTCCACCTGCTCCCTTGAGCTCACACGAAAATCCTCGGCTTATGCAATCTAATACTTCTGGCAGTGTGCTTCTGGAAACCTCCTGAAACCCAAAGAAACAGTTGATTTCCTGGTGTGAAGAAGCCCAGAGCCCAGAAGTAGGGCAATATTTAGAGGAGACTGTGGGAGGGGGACCCGCCCGTTCCTTCTTCCCCCTCCCCCATAGAGTAGCCAGAACATGGCAAGAATTGACATCTTGTGCCAGAAATTGCTCACGGCTCATCCAACCTAGACATGCAGGTGGCAGGAGCTCCCAGTTGCCCTTGCAGTGACGGAGTCCAAGGAGGTGAGCGGAGGTGAGGAGGGCCCCTCTCTGCTGGGTCCATGCTCCCTTCCACTGGCTGGATGCCTGGACTCTGAGACCCTAAAAGGGGGACAGCCCCACAAAGCGGGAGGGGTCTCCTCAATCAACAGGAAAATTCCCTGCCCACATGCCACCCTGGAGGGTCATGAGAGAAAGAGACTTCCATGTGTAGAACCACTGCAATTACAGGTTTTTGTTACATAGCTAGCGTTACCTTAAGAAATACATCTCTCAATTATCTGTATATAATACAGACAGACATAATCGTAACTTATTTAAACATCTCCTTATTTTTAGACATTTTGGTTCATTGACATTTACTTATTAGAAATAATACCATAATAATATTTCTTGAAGAAATACCTTTGCATACTTGAAGAAATAGTTACGAGAATATGTATAATTTTTTAGAAGTAGAGATTTGTAGTCAAAGTGTACTGAGGATTTTAAATGTCAGCTCAATTTGATGGGAGTTAACAAATTGCCCTCAGGAAATTTGTGCCAAATTAGACTTGCCCAGATAATATATGAAAGCATCTTGTTGACACTTTTTCCAATCATGTGTATCAGCAATCGTTTTACTCTTTGTCACCATGACAGGAAACAAACAAACTGTAACTTTTTTTTTTTTTTACTTATTTGCTACAAGTTACACTGGGTTTCTTTTCCTTTCACATATGCTGAAAAGCTGTTTATATTTTCTTATGTGTATTACTTTTTCATGTTTCTTCTGCAAGATTTGGTTTAGTGGATTGTTTATATTTTTTATTGATGTGTAGAAACTGTTTACATATTAGCAATATTGTGCTTTTGTCTCTTATTTATCTTGAAAATATTGTCTATTAAAGTATACTCTCAGTTTAGTCCTATTCATAATTTTGTCATATGAGGCAACTACATGTATATGTATATGTATTTTAATTTTATATGGACATATTGTTGATCTGTTATTTTATGACAAATAGGTCTTACTGTTTGCTTTGTAAGGCTGCTCATGCCCACTCATGATATTACAAAAAAAGTTTATGTTTTCTTGTAATTAATGCAAAGATTTAAATATATATGCACACATATAAATTTATGTATATAAATATATTTATCCAAAATAATTTTAGATAAATAATATTTATGGTGTATTTATACACAGAAGTTGATGTGTGTATATACACACTTAAAAATAAATACACAAATATATATGTGTGAGTGTGTGTGTATAATCTATCTGGGAAAAGTATGATGTAAGAGAATTTATGATTTCCATGCACATAACAAATTATAGCAACGTTGTTAATCTTCATTCCTGATACAAAGTTCTACGTTTGTCACGCACTAAATTTCCATAGATATCTGTATCAGCCTCTAAAGTTTTCATTGACCCGCTTGCACACCGAACACACAATTTTGAGCCCTGCTTTACGTGATTGCATGGGATTTCATCATGTGGATGCACAATAATGCACTTGGCTTATTTCCTCCTTGGTATGTTTCACGTTGTTTCTTCAAAATCAGTTCTTTGAATTAACCCCATATCAATAGTTTAAATGCTCTTTTTTAGATAAAAATTTTATTTATTTATTTGAGAGAGAGAGAAAGAGAGAAAGAGGGAAAGAGCATGTGTGGGGTGAGGGGCAGAGGGAGAAGCAGGCTCCCCGCTGAGCAGGGAGCCCAGTGAGGGACTTGATCCCAGGACCCTGGGATCATGACCCGAGCCGAAGGCAGATGCTTCACCAACTGAGTCCCCCAGCCTCCCCTAAAGGTTCTTGACACATATTTTCAATACGATCTCAGAAAGAAATTAGTGATAAATTACATCTCTACGAGGAGTGGGTGTGAGTTCCTGTTCTGTCATATCCAAACTGGCGTGGACACTTGAGAATGTTGGGTAATTGGAGAGGCTGAAATGGCATCTTGACTTCATTGTGAGCTCTGATCATTAATTGATCATTTTAAAAATAGAAGGTTAGCACCCAGCACCATTATTCACATGACCTCTACAAGAAGGATGTGACCTGGTAAGAGTTAATCCAGAAGCCTTTAAAGTTCCAAATAACCTTCCTGAATGTGCTTGGGAATAGGAAAAAAAAAAAAAAAACAAACACATCAGTGTCTGAGCCTGATAGTATTATAATGTAATATTGAGACCTTTATCTTTCTAGGAGGAGCCCTTAAGTATCTCTAATTTTTCAAGGTGCAGGTTCCGTGGCACAGAGCAGAGCTGCTTCCTGGAGGTGATTTGAATGAGCACCACTCTGGTGGGAGCTGATTCGGTCCAGCGTCGCTGCGGCTGAATGAGGAACTCCCATCAGCTCAGCAGGATGCACCACCCGCACATGCACTTGCAGAAATGGCGGTGGAGCCCAGCCCTATGCGCTTGGGTTAAACCTGCTCACAGCCCGGCCGGCCCTAGGACCTTCATGGCTGGTGCAGGTTAACCCTCCCCTCTCCTTTCTTTCCCATTGGAAGAAGGCTCTGCGAGCAGCCTGCAGCTTTGCCGGTGACTCAAGGCTCCCAACACACTGGCCCCTCTGTTACGGCCCACGCACTTGGGGAAGCCAGAAACATAGAGATGGGAAACTGAATTTCAGAAGCTCCTTCAGGTCAATGCTAGGCCATGTTTGCTGTTGGAAATGCCCGATAGCCTGCTGATGAGATGCTGCTGGAGGTCAGACTAATGCCAGGGAAGGGGAAACCTCTCAAGCAGAGGAGGTGTGGTTCTCCTGCTTTCTTGCCATGCAGAACCCTTCCTGAAGAGTCTGGTTTTGTAAAATCGAGTGACCCCCCGCAGAGGCTGAGGGATGCCTTTCTAATAGGACAGGATGTAGTTAATAATTGCCAGGTCTGAGGAAAGGCAGGAAGAGAGAATCCTTGTGGTCATTAAACATGACTCTGAATGGTAGAACTCCCCACCAAAAGAGAGAAAACCAGAGATAAAAAGCAGTGGATTTACACCAGTAGGAGCTACCGTCACGAGAGAGACTAGTGTTTGCAGCTTAGCTGGTGTCGTGCGAGGCTGAGGGGGTCAGGGAGAGGTTTGAATTGGCCAAGCTGAAGGCTCTGAGTTTGCCAGCCACATAAAAACACCACCAATCGCCTTGGGGGCGGGCATGGGAGGAGAGAAAGGCAGGCCCTCCTACCCCAAACAAAACCGAGACCCAGTGCTCGGGTGCATTCCTGTGTCAAACACCACAACCCCCTGCTACAAATCAGCCCCCCAAAAAGAATGTAAATAAGACATTTACGATACCAACCTAACAAAGTGCTCTACTGAATCAATCAATTACGTTTGTGGGCACACAAAGGTTTATATAGACTCTTTCACTGAGCCACAGAAACGGGGAGGAGTAAGTGTTTTAGAGGTCAGTGTAAATATTTGCCTGCACTAACACATGTATATATTTAAAAACCAGAGGGGAGAGGTTGTTGAAGAGTAAGTAACAGGATGCATGCTGTTCCACATCAAATGGAATTTTCTAAAAATAGGTTGGACAGTGCCCCCTATGATAGACGGGAGAGTGTCAGGGGAAGGGGTATGGGTAAGGTGGTGGGGGAAGGGCCACCAGTATCTCCAGTCTCCAGCCTTGCTGAGCGAATCTTTCCTGGAATGAAGTCACTGCACGTGTTCATGATGGGAGTACAGCAGACATATAATGGAAATACCTTACTTTTGGCTCAACTGGTTCCACGTGGTAAGGGCTCCATGTTTTCACTCAGAGATGTCAATAACATCTGAAATTTCGAATGAAAGTAAAAAGAAGCTGCTGAATGTTTGTGTCCAGTGAGTTCCAAGATTTAAATTTTGTAGAATTTTTATAAATACTTTTTTTTATTCATGAGGTATTAAAGGCCACCCTCTCCACTATCAGGGCGCAGAGAGTCCTGCTTGTCACTGTTGCTTAGTGTACAAGAGAGAAACTGGTGAGATGAATGGGAAAGCAGAATGACCAACAGTTGAAAGCCCTTCATCCGAGTTGCACATAGAAACTACGTCGTCAATAGAAGAAAGATAGCATTGCTCATTCTTGCTCTTTCGAGAGCAGAGAGTATGGCTCTTCCAGTCTGGGGAAAGGAGCTTAGGAAGTAGCTGATGGACCACAGAGTTATTCACTGAAGTTTGTTCGTTGGTCATTAACTCACCCAAATAGGGGTGGGGAGCATTTTCCAAAACATGCAATAGAGGACTTCACAGTCCGGAAAACTTTATCCAAGTTTTATTTTCAGACTTGGTCATTTAAATACTTTGGCATCAGCCTGGAAGCTAGATGGTGGTAAGAGTGCTGTCCAGCCCGTAGATTTCTTCAAAGATGAGTATCATGGTGTGAGGAATGGTTTCCACCATCAGTGTGCCCAGGAGTTGCAAGATTGAGAACACGTGCTTCTTGTCTTCGTCAGAGGTCTCCAGAGGACCTAGAAAAATGGAGTCTAAAATGTAGTACTCAAGTCCCCTGCTTCAAATCAGCTTGCTATGAGCTTCTGCAGTGTTGTACCTTCTGCCTGAAAGAATCCTGAATTCTGCTCTTTCAACTGTGAATGCTATGCTGGGCATTTCATGCAACATGCTACATGACCCTGATCACAGTTCTTGCTGTGTGACCACCCCTTCTGTTTCAGTTATTCAATCTTTACATATTGTCAACCTTCACAAAGGATTGGAAACGCAACCTCATTTGGATGTCCCAGGGTATTTTGGACTGATCAGTCTCTCTTCTTGCCTGCCTCTATGGCTCGCCTTGCCCCTCCTTCTGTAAATATGCTCTGATGCAACGTTTCCCTACATCATCAATCCACATCAACATCCTGTCTTGTCTTTCTTCTTTCTGTTTTATGAATCAGGCTGTACTTCACGTTTTCATCTCCTACTGCACTTTCCTCGAAATCTTGCTTCTACTTTCACTACTCTGTTGACCTATGGATTTCTAATCAGAAACATAGTATTTCTGAGATATGATTGTTCTCAATGCCCTGGATCATATTTTTTAGTTTACTTTCCATTTTGGAGAATCAAGGGAGGGGGCCCTGGAGGAGATGGTATTGAAGAATGAGTTAGATTTCCAATTGCAGAGAGACAATGAGGGCGGAAAAAGACACTTTAAGATGAAGCATTCGTATAAAGAAAATATTCACTTAGCATCTACTATGTGACAGAGGTTATGCATTGACTGTGTAACAAAGACCAAATTACAGTATATGATTTTAATATTTGTCATTAATTGGTGAAATAAGACATCTATATTAATATCTGTAGTGTAGGTTTCAGGGATCAATGATATTACATGATAGTTATAAATGACATATTACCTGCTTCTAGAAAATGGAAACATTTTCCCCAAATAGGTTGGTCAGGGAGGACTTCCTGGTGGACAGGAGCTGAAATGCATCTGGAAAAATGAGTAGGAGCCAGTAATCAGAAGGGGAATGTGCAAGCGTAGCTCTGCTGTGTTGGGGGAGATGCATAGAGCACACGCAGAGGACGATCTAAATGGAGTAGGGTCTATAAAGAGTTTTGGGAGAAGAATGTAGGAAAGGTTGGCTACATATAGCTTCAGAGAGCTTTAAACAACAGGCTGAGGAATTTGGAATATATCCTACAGAACCAGTAAATCTCTGATGGTTTAGAATGAAATGATTCTTTATACAGAAACTATAATTTTCTGGCATGCCAAATTCAATCCTGCTAGGTCACCAACTGCACATGCTTGTGGAGTTCTTTAAATGTTTCTGTTTGACACCACTGATTACATCACCTAGGCTTAGCACGTCATTCCAGGTGAGTGGGCTGCCCTTGGCTTCCCAAATGAATGTGGTCTCTCTCTGCCTAGGCACGTACCTGTAAACTGAAACTTACCAAATGTTCTCTCATTTTGAGCAGCACTAGTTATGAAAGAAAAAAAATGTGCCTTTAAATTTGAAGAAGGAAGTAATTGTCTTCCCTAATTAAGAACTGGAAAAATATTTGTCTAGACAGTCTGAAACTGGAAAAGAAGATACGATTTTGAAAAAGATAGAAGAAAATTGGCATTAATGAAGTGTCTAGGGGAGATACTTGAGAAACAATTCATCTTGGGCAAAGCATTTTGTAAACAGCTATCTTTCCCTTGGCCTAAAAGCCTTGAAGAAGTTCTGTAAATTGGTGTATCTGCCTGGATAACTAACTATCTCTTCAAACACTCCATTATATTAATGCCCTGATCCGCTCTGACAAACTTGTCATTACATCATGCTTATTTTGAAAATGAGAGTGGCTTGACTGGTCTCCCATATGGCTGAAAATATATGAGTTTGAAATTTAAGAACTTCTATTTTAAATAAAACTGGAAGGGAAGGTAAGTCACCATTAAAAAGTATCATCAATTCTATAGAAACCAGATTCTAAAATGATGGTTTGTCTCAGCATTCAGCCTATACTACCCATTGCAAGGGCCCTTTTCTAGAAGCAAGGGAAAGCTCTGAAAAGGCATGCTATGGGTTTCTGTCATTTATATACATTTTAATGGATTTATAATTGGATTCAGGATTCTAGCTGGAAAGCAGGAGTAGGAAGTGGAGAAAATGTGTCCCTGGATATTTCCTTTATAGGGATCATTGAGAAACAAGCCACATACTGAACCAGGAGAGAGGTGGGAATTGGTATCCCCCATATTGAGGAATACGTGCAACCAAATATCTTACAGAAGTCGTCCTGAAAAAGCTAAGCATCTGCCATCTAGCTGGAGAGGTTGACAATTTTGACATCCCGGGTCTGATCATTAACACGATTATTCATTCCAACCAGGACTAAGTCATTCTATTTGCATTAACTAAATATATTATGAATAGAAGTCAAGCTGGCCATGGCAATAAATGGAATATGGAGATCCCATTTACTTCTCTGGCAGAAACCCAATATCCTTTCATGTTCCTTTTCTCCCTTCACAATGGACACAGCTGGGAACCTGCATATATAAACAACAAGGGCTGCACTGTTGTATTTAATTCCTCTTACAGTGGAGAATTTTCACGATTATAGCTTTTGCTAATTTCAAAGTGATTTCAGTATATTTCTTCATGTCGCGAAAGCAGAAATTGCAATTTATTCCAGTAAGGCACATAAAAATGTTCTATCTGCTCCTCCTCCTTGTTTTTTTTTTTTTATAGATATCTATGCAAATTTGATGATAAAACAGAGCTTGAAGTATTAAACAGTCACTATGGTTGGGTAAACTCTTATCTAGTCATTAAGCAGAAATTGAATTATTAAGACTGTTACTAAGCCAGTAATAATTAACAGAATCGGCTATTAGCAGCTGCCCAAATGCTGTGTTCTTCGGGTATTTTTGCTTTGCGAGAAGAATAAGTGATTTCAAAGGTGCTCTTTTTATTTTCCCAGATATTCTTGATAAAATCGACTGTAAGCACCCCCACTCACTAGCACTAGTTGGTGTAAATAGGTGACTTGAATTGTTTCTCTAAAGTGTCTTCGTTCCAGTTATTTTTCACCATTACTGCAGCATATGCCTTTATAGGGGTGGTCGGCCTCGGCCATGACAGGGACTTTCTCTTGGACTTAACTTCCGGGCGGCAGCTGCTGACTCCTCTGTCCCTCCCTCAGTCCTGCACTCACGGGCTCAGCTACCCCGATCCCATCACTCTTGCTGAGATGCAGACTGTCCCCCTGCTGACCCGGAACGTCATTCCCATCCTTCCTGCAAATTCGTGCTTATCTCCTCCCTCAGAACACACACACACACACACACACACACACACACACACACACACACACAC
>NC_058412.1:3500587-3552351 GCF_002201575.2 Neomonachus schauinslandi | reverse complement strand
CACACACACACACACACACACACACACACACACACACACACACACACCACATACACACTAATTGCATCCCATGCCAATCTTTCCTCTTCTACGTCCTTTCAATTCTTATGTTTTCTTTATTTTGACATATATTTTGCATTTGCTACTAGGAGCCTGTGATTTCATAAATTACTCTTCTAGGTGAATGTTTTCCTTCCAACAAACTATAACTCCCTTCAGGAGCTTCGGTGGTTCTTCTGCCGACTTTACACCGTCCAGCAATGTAATTGGTGCACAACGGATGTCCGGTAAAGACTTTCAATTAGCTGTCTCTCGCAGAGCCACATGATCTTGTGTTTTTCATTGCCTGGTTACCTAATTACAATGGCCTTCATGGCCCCGAGGTCATTCCCAATACCCTCCTGGTCCTGGTCGGGCTGCAACTGTCACCATATTAGCTTCCCCTTTGGCCAAAGATGTCACTGGCTTCTTCATGCCAGACAAGCAAGCTCTTTGCCTCTGCTTGAGTGGTCCTGAGCGCCCGCACTTGTCTGCTGCTGCCCGGGAGCAAACAAGAAGCCAGTCCACGGCGGTAAGACATTGCCTCCTGTGTACTCAGGACATTCTCATGGGGTTCCTCGCTCCCTACGCATTGTGGGAGTTTTCTTGTAACAAAGGGTTTTTTGAAAAACTTTAGTTTATGTTCAGGATAGCGCAGACACAGAAATGCACGTGAAATATAACGTATGTAAGGTAATGAATTGAGGAGGCCAACATCCTTGTCGTGACCACCCAGCTTAGGGAATAGAAACGTGGCCCCCTGAGTGCAACTGACATACCCTTCTCCCGTTCATGGAAGTCACTCTCTTCCTTTTCTTTATAGTTTTATCTCTCAAGTGCTCTAATACACATTATAATTTAGCTTGCCCATTTATTTTCACTATCTTGTAATAATTTTAAGAATTCAAGACCAACTGCTTTCCAAGTATTAATTCTATGTGAATGCTTCAGTAAGCTCTGTGACTCACTACGCTCAATCTGTATCCTGTTATCCATACAGAACATACATCCATAGGCACACCTGTATTCTCTCTACCCCCATCTCTCTCTCGCCACTTACACACGCATTTCATTGCTACTTAATTGTCATCTTGATTTTGAGCCATTAATCATGGTAAGATCTCTGTGATTTTTCAGGTTTTTCAATTTTGGAACAAACTAACAACTATGATGCCAAAGGAAAGGAAAATATTAATATAAAATATATTTGGATATGTTAATACTTATGGGTACTAATGGGACAGAGGAAGGAAAAAACCCTCTTTCATTAAAGGGTTGTTATAAAATCTATAAAGATCATTTTCAGAAAAATTACTTTTCATGCCAGGAAGTACTCCTGAAGATGGTATTAAGTACAATTCAGACAGTGATTTCCTTCAGAAGAGTTCGAATGATTTGCAAACATTATCTCTTTGGTCTTCTAG
Organism: Neomonachus schauinslandi; assembly: GCF_002201575.2. NCBI lineage: Eukaryota > Metazoa > Chordata > Mammalia > Carnivora > Phocidae > Neomonachus > Neomonachus schauinslandi. Next base: position 3,550,888 of record NC_058412.1, on the reverse strand, counting down.
CTTTTTAAGAGTGTCGAATCATGGGTAAGTCATGATCTTATTCTGAGTCAAGCAAAAAAGGCAGAAAGGAAGGGCAGCAATGACGAAGGAGCATTTGAAATAAGCGTGTAACCTAGCTCCGAATCCTGGGAGCCGTGTAAGCTCTTACTGCCTCCGACATGGGACAGCTGGTAGGCCAACGCTAAATGCAAATGTGAAAAAGCCAGACCAAAGTCCTCGCAAGCTGACAAATTCCATCTTTCTGAGTTTGAAGTCAAAGAAAGACAAAAGGCAAGGAAATCAGCCAAGAAACTCAGCAGAGGGTTTTATTGGGAGTTGTGATTGAAAGGATGTCCCCTGGCAAGAGCAGCGGAGCGCTGAGGGACTTTCAACATTACTGAGCCAGAATTATACAGACCGTGTCAGGTATGGAGATATTTCTAAACAGGCCTGTTAGGTTTGTATTTGTATTTTGCAGTCTCAGACCCAGTGGCAGGATGCAATTCGTGATGAAGTCAGTGTAACAAGAACAGAGTTAAGACCCATTTGGAAAAAAAGCCTGATGTCTGCTCTACGATGCCCCTCACTCATGTTTGTCCACTCCCACATTCATATGAAGAGCTTGAATGACTCCAAATGTAAACTAGGGTATCCGTCCTTCAGGTAAATGAGCATTGGTGTGAAGTGTGAGTCTGAAGGGCAATCTCTCTGCTGCTAACGGTAAGCAGGTACTACTATCTAACACCTGTAAAAGGCCAGTAACATATTCTATTGTTGGAGCACAGTGACTGTGATGCTTTAACTTCATTCCAATACTAAGTCTCTGAGTCTCATTCTGTTATTCAGAGTTATGATCGGAATACAGGATCCCCTCTTCTTTGAATTAAAAAGTGCTGTAGCAAGGACAGTGGAGTGCCACCCACTACGACGGACCATGGAGTTGACTTCAGTCCTATCTAAATGGGTTTGAAGTGCCAGTAAGACCTATTCAGGCTCAAATGTACAATGTACAAGAAATGAGATCAATAAAAAAAATCTGCAAATACGCATCTGCCCCTATTGCTCATAATGGGGATTATGAAGAGGAAGAAGAATGATCCACGGGTGAATAAATATGAATGTATTCTACAATATAGAATACATAAAGACTCCTGAAGTTGTTTCTGCTTATGATAAAGGTTTTCTTTTCCGCTTGGAAAAAAAAAGAAAGAAAAGAAAAAAGGGTCTGATAGTTCAGCTTACTTGGCATTCATGCAATGATTTGTTTAGTTGTTGGTTTGTTGGTGGATTTCACTTGTGCTATAAGTGATATTTAATCCATTAGGTTACCTCAACGCAATGAAAAAGTAATTGTTTTAGGACTTAGAGCTCACAGAGATATCTACGTTGCAATTTCTTAATGTACATGGCATGGTGTGTTATTTTTGAAAATGGATAGGTAAAAAAATTCATGTATATTTTGCACATATGTTTGTGGACAGAGAGAAAATAGAAATCCCCAGAGTCTAGATTCACATTCTGAGGAATTTACTTAGATTTTCTTATTATTACTGTGATTTCACACCAGATTTTAGAAGCATATTGTCTCATGTAGATCTGAATTTACTTTTACAAAGAGCTGAAGAATGCTCTGAGAAATTTATGGCCAGTCTGAGACTAGTTAGTCTTCTCAGAGTCACACACGTCATGTTGTCTTTATCAGATCATTGACTCTATGAAAAAGAAACATGCCCCCTCGTCTCAGTATTTCTCTCTCTGGTTTGTATTAGTGCAGAACTGAAAGGGATTAAATAAGTGTGAAGAGTTTCTATACCTAGACTCTGTAAACTGGGTCTGCAAAATGGCTCCTCGAAACCATACAGAATCCAAACCATCCACTAAAACATGGGGACCAACCTTACAGGATGGTTGAGAGGAGTCACTGAGACCATATAAAGTGCTCTCTCGATGCTTCAACACAGGGATCCAGCCTCCTGCTCGGTCTGCCATCCTTACCTAACCCCCTCTCCCAGTGAATCAACAGGTCTCTGTGATACTGCTTAGAAGGGTCCTTCAAATGTGTCCTCTTCTGTTCTGTTCCATAAAAACTTTTCTAATTCACCATCACTTGTCATCTGAAATATGGAAACCAGCCCCGCCTGGCCTTCTACTTTAGGCTTGCTTCATTCCAATAGAATCTCCCTTCCTCAGCCAGGCCTGACTTCTCAAAACCAAAGTGAACATAATCATCTCCTGTTTAAAACTCTTTGGTGCTACCCCAAAGTCCCCAAGATAAAACCAACTTCCTTCACATGGCTTACAAAGTCTGAAATCTACAGTTGGTGCCAACGTGCGAATTGTCCATGAGCACTGTTCATGAATATGCTAAAGAACCTGTTACTTATTAACTCTACTGGATACCTTGTTAAGCACCTTACATGCATCTTTTCATTTAATTCTTCTAGTGTCCCATGTGATGGGTACCTTCCACCTGATGGAGTCTCCCAGATGAAAAGCCTTGCCCCACAGAGGGAAAATGAAAACAACAACAACCAGGATTTTTAATCCATCTGTCAAAAGTTCAAAGTCTTATCCATGGCAGTACACCCCTTCCTAAAGTCCTGCCTGCCTCCTGTTGTGAAAGATATTCCGCTTTGTGAGTGTGGTCAATTCATTTCTAAACTCTGTATCATCTCTGACCTCAAGGACACCGTGTCTGAGCCAGGATTTGAGCACAGAAGGTTCCTACCTGCTGCCGTGGCTCTGAGGAGATGCCAGCGTGGCCTCTGATCCCAGGCTGCCGGGGGGCCCGGGCAGGAGCACTGCGGAGGCGCCCCAACCCCTGCCCCGCTGGCCCTTGCCAATGGGATCGGTCCTTAAGTACCTCACCATTAAAGACAGCTCCCCAGTATTTCAACTGTAATTATCGTAATGATAATAAAGCCGGTCACCCCATGCCACACAGTGTTTTCCAAACTTCAGCATTTCCCACAGGACCTCAATAAGGAGGTGAACTTCCTCTTCATACCCCTGTATCAGGGTGTGATAGACTCACCTTTTCATTTAAATGTAGGAATTAGAAGGGAAATCTTTCTCTTTTCTTCTTCTTCTTCTTCTTTTTTTAATATGAAATGCTTCATGTATTTGCGTGTCATCCTTGTGCAGGGGCCAATTTCCTCTGTATCGTTCCAGGTCTAGTATATGCGCTGTGGAAGTGAGCGCTAAAAAGGACATCTTTAATGAGGAAACCAGTATCATTTGTCCTAAGTGCAACTGGAAGAAATGCAGGCACAGTTGAACAGATGCTGGAAATTTCTAAAAAATTCATCTGTGCGTCACCTACCGTCACTGGTTCTACAAAAATGTTGTAGATACGGCACCCATTCTGAGGAAATCTAGATAACTTGATTGCTGCTTTTACAGTCCTGCAAAATTGGATACATTGTCTTCATTTTACAGATCACAGATTAAGAGAATCCAAGTACTTTGCCAAGAATGCTGTGCAATTTTTCTGATTCCAGCTTGTTCCATCTTCCCACAGCCAATCCAGCTGCAGGTCAATTAGATTCATCTCATGCAATCCTTTCCACTGTAAGCACACACTTTTGTGCTGTGATTGCTTCTTACCCTGATGGTCATGGCAAGGAATGGAGAAAACCATCAACCAGAATTTAAACCCCTATACATCTCAAACAAATTTCTCCTTTAAAAAAGGGAACTCTATCTTTCAAACTGTCAAACGTAAGAACACTGTTTAAAATTATGTGTCCTCTTCCCTATTGCTCAGGCACACTCTAGAATCTTGGGCTAGAAAAATCCAAAGGAAGATGGAACCAATGCGTGTCTGTGTGTCCACAAGAAAGTACTCTAAATAGCCCATTTCCACTGAGGATGATAACACAATCCAGCACTTGTACTGGGAGCCTTTTCAGCTGTCCACCTCACTCACAGACCCTGACCCACAGAAGGAAGGACAGCAGAAACAGCAACCCATGGGCAACCCATGAGAATACCGCTTGTCATGGTGGATGTTGAGCTTCATGCCACAGTGCAATAACATGCCAGATTGTGACATTTTAATGAGAATGTGTAAGACTTCACATCTATTACCTGCAAATCTTGAGGCTGTGGTGGGGGTGCGGGAGGAAGGAGAGTGGGAAGGAAGTTATTGAAGGTACTATAAGAAAATGAGAGAGGAGGATGGGGCGCCTGGGTGGCTCAGTCGGTTAAGCATCTGACTCTTGATTTCTGCTCAGGTCATGATCTCAGGGTCGTGAGATGGAGCTCCGTGATCAGCGAGGAGTCTGCTTGAGATTGTCTCTTTCTCCCTCTGCCCCTTCTCCATTCTCTCTCTCTCTCATAAATAAATACATCTTTAAAAAAAAAAGGAAAATGGGAAAGGATGAGAAAGACAAGTGGGAGATAGGGGGAGAGAGGGAGGGAGAGATTTCATTACTCAGGCTGTCTGTTGCTGACCAAACGCACCTGACTATCTCTGACTTTCAGGAAAGGTAAAAAAGAGCTGAGATGCATCTCTGTGAAAAGGCCCGCCCTCGGGCTCTACCTGGCGCTAAGACCAGAACCCCTCATCAGTGGCTTTCAGCCTCAATTCCACTGCTTAGCTCAGACTTCTCATCATTTCATAAAAAAAGAAAAAAAAATCCACCTGTTAGAGTGGTAACTTGGGAAATTATGGTTGCATCCAGTATTTAGAAAACACACTGGCAGCCTGACAAGTAAGAACACAGTGCCTGTGAGCAAAAAACCAAGCTCCTTGAACCACTTTTGCTTGGGAAGATGCTATGTGGGGGCTCAGATAGCTCTTACAATGTGCGGGCGTGGCAGCCTTCAGAGCAGCTTTTTAAGCAGCAAACGGAAGAAAGATGTATTTTTTCACCACCATTGTGCCTTTTGAAAGAAAAGGCCAGAGTGTGTCAGTTTGACCTGTTGTGACATCATGCTGTGGTGTGACAGGCTGTAACACAGTAAGTAAACAAATGATGAGCAATCCCTCATGGGACGGTGATGTCAGAGCCACCTCTGAACGAGGGGACCTCGGGACTTAGTAGGGAAGGGGGCAGGGTGGTGCCAGCATCTGACTGGAGGGGAAGAAACAATGGGTTCGTCATTCTCCGCAGTGTTGTTTTGGATTTCCATTTGTATTTACTTCCAAATTCTTTATACAGCCAGGTTACTAATCTCTTGACATTTTTATACATGGTTTGATGCCATATAGCAATGTTCTGTTTTGGGCTTTGTTTTATTGCATGACATCATTGACATTATTCTGAGCTTCTGTAGCCCCTCTCCCCCAGTCATTTTTAAGCTTTGAATTGCATATGGATGGTTTTTTTAATTCAGATTATCTCCTGAAGAAAATTTCCCGTAAACATTTCTAATTCTTTGGATTTTCTATTCCTATTAGGCCCACTCTTACGATTAATGCTATCATGGATAATAATACTGAACACCTACTCTAGGCTAAGCTCTGTATTGATACTTTCTATACCCGATTTGTTACTATGAGGGCCCTGTAAAGTGAGCATTATTATATTATTTTATAGGTTTGAAAACAAAGAGTAAGAGAAGATAAATAACTTGCCTCATGGCACACGGTTAGTAAGTGGAGGAGCTAGAATCCTACAAGAAATCCTGGAATGGAAGGGAAAAATACTCAAAGCAAAGGGATTCCCAGGCACTGACTGAAAGTGGTGCAGGGAGCCTCGAACCGGCAACTATCTGTTAAATAGTGAGGAGAAATCTGAGTCTCTGGGATGTAGTAAGTTCACAATGCATGTGTCTGTGGGCAGATGTTGAATACAGTTTTCGGAAACTGGCTATGACCAGATGTTCTGCCCTCGACTGTGGTCCTCAGGCTGACAGCTTCCATCTTGACCTTGATCTTGGAATGATCTGCTTTGAGGAGATGCTGCATCTCAGAAAATGGCTATTTAAAATGGAAACAATTATTTTCTGAGGGAGAAAGAATACAACATAATGTGGCTGTAAGTGGTCTGTGAGGTTAAGCTTCTCCTGGGTTCCAATCTTACTTCGCATATTCAACACCAACTTATCTGCTATCTCCATATGACCCCTACCTTGGCATGAACCATGGAGTTTAGTGAATATAAGTGAACAAAATATCTGTAAGTGTTTTAAGGAATTGTATAACTGGAATAATTCCTAGGGTAGCTAAAAACGGTCTGGGATTGTTCAACTCTAAGACAATCCATAGACCTCTGATCTTATGTAAAACTAAAATATGATGTCAAAGATGAACAGTCCCAGAGGGGACACCCGACCAAAGCCATCTCCAATGTCACCCTGGAGGACGACAGACAAAGGCAGTTTTCCCAGAGAACAAAATCAGAGCAGCCAGACTAATGATGAAGAACCTGTACAACCAGCCGTGGAACCCTCATCACTCCTCCTGGCAGGATGTGAAATGTGCTGCAGGACGCTGACCACTGAGCATTGTTTTCCATTCTCCAAAGAGAGGTGGTCCCCATCACTCCCACCCCAATGAGTCTGGTTCTCTGTCTTTGTATATACTGTGCGTTTAACTTTTTAATTTGTCATTTAGCTATAGACCGCCACACCACAAGGAGCAGAGGAAGACTGACCAGAGAACTGCATGTCGGCCAGAGACCCTTAATCTTGACTAGAACTGAGAGAGGACATGTTTGTAGATGTGCGCACAGGGGAAGAAACAGTTGCAAAAGGTGGGGGGCTGTAATCGGTCGCTGTTACTTTTGCTTCCCAGCATCAATCCATTCCCCTTCAAATAACCATGTCCCAAAGCCAGGAGGAAATGTCCCCTCTCCATGTCCAATCAATGGAAATGTAAAGTTACAAAGATGGAGGATTTGGTTTCCACTGCCTAAGTAACTCACTTCAGTCTCCCAACCAAGTAGAGTTCAGACAGAAACAATTGACCCAAATCAAGCCGATCTGGGCCAGTGAGACTCAATTCCAGAATGTTATTTGTATTTCATGGAATATGAAGTCTTGCTCTCTCCGGAGCACACGAAGTTTGGACATACCAAAACGGCTACAGCTGCGTTACCAGGAGAGAGCTACAAGCAGTTTAGACCTGGAGGGAGCAGAGCTGAGATCTGAGGGCAGCCTTGCTCTGTTAACACTGTTTGAGCCTGGGGTCAGGTCTTGCCCCAGCACTCTTTTCTGTTTGTTCTTAAACCCAGTTGATTTGGATTTCCTATTGACAGCCACAGAAATCATCTCATCGTTTTCTTGGCAAAACGAGAGATGTATGGTCTATAAAACACTTTGGTGCTTTTCATGATGCTTGACTTATAGTATAGGAAACTGATTAATGCTTCTAGAATAAGAATTTGAAAGAACTAGGCCAGATTACATTGCACAAGAATAGGAAGAAGGGAGTATTATTTTATTTTTAATATTTGTAGGACATAAAGTCAAACAAATCTGGCATGGATTCTTTTGGGAGCTTTTATTTATTTTATTTATTTTCTTTAAGTTCAAAGTATATCTTTCATTTATTTTATTTATTTTCTTTAAGTTCAAAGTATATCTTTAGATGTGAGTCTGGCATTTGTACTATTGTGAGTGTTTCCAACCTCTTGGGGGGTTGAAAGAATTTAAACATATACGAGTGTGTGTAAGCACGCACACACACACAAAAGCTTGCCAAGAAGTATAATTTTTGTATTTGAAAGTGGCATCTTAAGAATTTTTCTCAGTGAGAACGTGCCTTTAGAAGTTCTCCTCTTGGGGCACCTGGGTGGCTCAGTTGGTTAAGAGGTCGACTCTCGGTTTTGGCTCAGGTCATGATCTCATGGGAAAAAAATCTTGGGGAAAAAAAGAAAAAAAGTTCTCTTCTTACAGAGACTGACCAAAATCAAATTGCATATTGATAACACCTGCAAAATTCAACTGATGGCAGGATTCAATCAATCTAACATCTTTTTGACAGAGCTTGGGTTCACCAGATTTTCCTAAGTTGAACTATGATAATTTGCCTAAAAACATAAACAAAATGTTGCAATAATATTATTAGAATTTTTTTTAGTATAAACTTGGCATGTCATCATTTCCTGTCTAGAAGGATATCTATGTACGTTTTCAGCCTTAAAAGATTGAACTGAGTATCTGCTGCTTAGACAAATGTGCTATACTAATCTTTTTAATAATTAGGAAATACAACTAAATACATATATTCAGAATACACTAAAAAAAATGGAATATTGAGTGTTGAGTGTTGAAGAGTTAGGCTTTGTTCACATTTCCAAAGAGATATAACTTGGGCTTTCCAAAAAAAATTTTTTTTTCTTCTGCAGTTTGGTTAGGCTTTATGTATGAAGAATGCATTTATATAGATCCTGAAATACTGGTCTGTAAAGGGTCATGAAAGAAGATTGTGTATTGGATTGTCGTATTATCAGTTGGGGAGTATCCAATATCATGTCCATTTAGCATCTCCTGTGAAATAATGAAACTGTTTATAAGACTTCCCATGGTAATGCCAGCAGGAATGTAATTATGTGAACATAGGGCAACTGCCTATGTGAAGAAAAGGAATGTCATAACCAACATGAGGAAGAAGGCTGCAAACCATCTGCCTTCCTCTTACCTGCTTCTATTCTCAGAGTATGCCACACTCACTTTTCTTCCCCTAGGCTTGAACAGTGTTTGCAAAAATTCTAGGGAGTACTGCATATTTTAGATCATCATTGTATCCTAAAATATTTTCAGTGTTAAAATTGATCACACATTGGGTGAAACTCCTCAATCTCTACCAGCTTCTATCATTTACTTTAAAAACATAAAGACCCCATTTTTATTTTTATATTTTGCAGCAGGAGTGGCAATTAATGTAAACATGCTAAGGACTCTAAATGTCCAGTCATACAACAACTTGGAAGCTTTTAGGCCAACAGTCAGTTGTGTATTTGTAAACGTGCATGGAAAAATGGAATCTGTGCTACATTATTTTCCATTCTCAAATTTCCCCCACTTAGCTATACAGAAATGAAATGTTTATTAGGGATAGTTGTAAATACATGTTTTATTTATTTTTGTGTTTTACTGCTGTACATCACTAGAAAGTGCTAATCTTGCCCCTTCCATACCTGTTGATGTTTTGATTAAAATATTTATTGCTCCCAACATAATTTAGTTTCCAAATTCCATGAGGCATGTATTCAACTTTATTCCTTTATTATCTCATATATGTAAAAGGCTGAGGAGGTGAAATGCTCATAGTATCTATAATAGCGTGGCAGTGGTTTCTATAAGCAGTGATGCTTAACCTGAGCCAACTAATATTAACAGTGGTTTCCACTATGGACTCTATTGCTGCACCCATCTCAATTTATTTTTCCAGGTTTTTGAAGCAGAAACTCAATGGTGAATGAATATTGTGAAAATCCGATACAGAATTATTATTTTTTTTAATGTGGAACTCAGAATTTCTCATCACTGAGTTCTTCCATGAAATGAACCATATCTAATAAATCTATAAATATAGTTACAAGCCAAATGTTCCAGTTAAAAGCAAGAACCAAAAAGTAGAAGCTCCAGTTAAAAGCAAATGGACTGACTACAAAATTCCAAATGTATGTAACTTATGAGAAACACATCTAAAACATAAGGCATATCCCAAACACAAGGTTAAAATAAAAGGAAAGATAAAAAGGTATAGCAAGGAAACATCAATCAAAAGAAACCTAGGAAACCATATTATCATTGGTGAAATTGACTTTATGGTAGGGCAGTACTAGAGATAAAGAGGTAGTAATGAAGGGTTCAAAAGATAAAAGTTTCAGCTTACTGGGAGAATACAACAATTTATGGATTTCATGTAATTTTATGGCCTCAAAACACGAAAAGAAGAAACTTATACAATTATAGGAGGAAAATGTAAAATAACCCACAATCACTGTGGGAACTTTTGCAATGTCATCCTCAATAATAAAAAGAACAAGCAGATAAAAAAATTGATATGAAGATTTAAACAAAGAGATTAACAAGCCTAACCTAATGGAAAGAGAAAGGGAGAGAGAGAGAGACAGAGAAAGAAAGAGAGAGAGAGAGAGAGAGGGAGGGTGGTAGAAGGGAGGGAAGGGAGGTGGGGAGAAGGAGGGAAGGGAGGGAGGAAGGAAAGAGAAACAGAGAGAGGAACAAAAAGAAATCAACTCCACTGTAGAATGAATTTTTTGCAAGCATACTTGGCATGTTTTTCCAAAATTGAACATATCCTAGTCCAGAAAGCAACTCTCAACACATTTCAAAAGGTTCAAGTTACACAGAGTATGTTTTCTGACAATTGTGCCATTAAGTTGGAAATAAAAAACAAACAAACAAAAAAAGACACAAGAAAATACACTGGTGATTGGAAATTAAGAAATATACTTTCAGGCAACCCATCAATCACAGCAGAAATTATAATGGAAATAAAATATTTTGAATTGAACTACAACAAAAATACTGTATATCTGAACTTGTGGGATATCACTTAAGTAGTACTTAAACAATATTCTTAAATATTTACATATATAAAGGTCTACAAATTAATGAACCAAGCATTTATCTCAAAAACTTAAGAGAAAAAGAGATTGACAAAGTAAACCCAAGGAAGTAAGAAAGTAGAGGAGAAGAAAAAAAAATAAAGCCAGAACAGGAGTTATTAAAGTAGAAAACCAATATAGAGAAGATAAACAAATCTAAACGGTGGTTCTTCCAAATAACTCAAATGGTATCCTCTGTTGAGACTAGTCAAGAAAAGAAGAGAGAGGCCCAAAGGACTAATTTCATGGATGAAAAGGCTCAGTCTCTGGGGACTGCAGATATCAAAAAGATACTGAAATGATATTATGGACAACTTTAAGCCAATAGAAAAGACAATTTATGGAATAGAGAAAATATCTTAGAAAAATATAACTCACCCAAACTGCCCTCTCCACAGCGTAGATGTGAGTAGTCCCTACTATAAAACATTAAATTTCTAAAACAGACAAAAACCCTTTCCACTAAGAAAACCTTAGATCCAGATGGCTTCACTTCCAAGTTTTTCCCAAATATTCAATAAAGATATAATTCTAATTGTACAGGATTTCTTCCAGAATTCATTTTATGAACTAATTAATCTGTTAAAGAAGTTAAAGGAGAGAAAATCACAGGTCATCTTTGTAGTGACTAGAGATAAAAAACAATCTTAAAATATTATCTGGCTAACCCTAAAATATATAAATTATGACCTCACTGAGTTTATACCAAAATGCAAGATCGGTTTATTATTAGAAAACCAACCAATGTGTTTCAACTCAAAAATAGTTATTTAAAAGAGAACCATAATATAGTTATTTCAAGAGATTCCTATCAACATTCAGTGAAATTAAAACTCCATTCATAATAAAATCACTCAGCAATTTAAGAATAGAAAGGAACACCCTGTACTGACAAAAGGTGTTTACCAAAACAACAGCACATAATTTACTTAACTCCAAGTGCCTGATGGTCTCCCTTTGGTTCCAGCAGAAGAGGGACATGTCCACTGTCACCATTTCTTTTTGGTATATTATGCAGTTCTTAGCCAGTGTATTAAGCATGATAAATTAATCCTATCCAGTATTTTAAGTAAGGAATAAAAAATTAAAGGTACAAGAATTAGAAAAGAAGAAATAATTCTGAAGGAAGAAACAAAAGTGTAATTATGTGTAGATGCTCTGAAGAAAAGTTTCGAAAGGATCTACAGAAAAGCTGAAAGAATTCATGAGAGCTTACCAGAATTGTTGGAAATAAAATCAATAAAAAAAACCCTGTATTTCTCTATACCAGTAACAAATAAATTTGAAGGAAATGTACTATGTAGAAGAAGATCCACTGATCCATAAGATGAGAGATAATTGAACAATAACAACAAAAAAGTACAAGATCTCTTGGTGGAAAAACTACAAACCTTTATGAATGATATTAAAGGACTAATGGAGAGATAGGTCGTGTTCTTACACTGGAAAACTTAGTGTAAGATGTTAATTCTTCCCATATTTAAATGAATGTATTCAATGCAATCCTAAACAAAACCCCAAAAAGATTAAAAAAAAATGAGATAGCTTGATGAAATTATTCTGAAGCAATTATGAAAATTCATATAACCAAAATAGTTTTCACACTCTTAAAGAAGAATAATCTGGGAGTCTTGATATGTCTGCTATCAAAGCTTTTTATAAAGGTGTAGTAATAAGTACAGTGTGGTAACTGGACTAGAGATAGACCAATGAGCAAGAAGGGAGAACTCAGGGGTAGATGCTTGGACATCTGATCAGGACCTATGATGAGAGCCACTTTAATGATCAATTGGAAGTGATGGTCATGTCGATACATGGAACTCAGTCAGTAGGGGATCCGTGCACAACGCAACATGAGCTTCAACTTCTATCTCAAATATAATTTTACTCTAGATGGGTTTGTTAGCCTAAATGTAAAGGGAAGAAGAAAATAAATAAAATGAAATAAATAAAATAAGATATAAAATGATACAAAATTTGAAATGTTAGTATAGGACAATTTCATTCCCTCAGAGAGAGTAAGATATTTTTTAAAAAGATACAAAAGCACAAAAGTTTATAAAAGACTGAAATATTAAACTAAGGTAAAGGTAAGCAAATTTATTTACTGGAGGCATTAAAAAAAGAGCGACATTAAGCCAGCCACTGACGGGGCGATTACATCTGTGACTCACTGATCTGCAGATGACTTGTAGCTAATGAGCTCCCACAATTTGTTGTTATTATAATGATTATTAGAAGACAAGCAACCCAGAAGAATGAGCAAAAGATATAAGAAGGCACCTCACAGAGGAGCTGACACATGTCCGAAGGACATGTGAAAAGGTGTTCAATCTTAATAGAAATTGAGAAAATGGAAATTGAAATCACAGCAAGATAGTATATACCCACAGCCCTGAACATTTAAAACAAATGACCAAACCCAGTACTGTCGAGTACTTAGAGAGACAGGAATTCCTGCTCTGCAGGGGGCAGAACAGCTCCTTGTCTCTGTAGAGTTAAAACACACACATGCGAACCAGCAATTCCATTTCTGATAATACATGTAGGCAGTGGAAATCAGGTATCTGTGCAACCAGATACATGTATGAGAATGTTCACTGCAGTACTGTCCACAAAGAGCTAAAGACTGGAAATAACCCAAATAAGCATCATCAGTCGAATGGGCAAATACCTTGTGGAATACTCAGACAATGGAATACTACACAGGAATGCAAAGACTACATCACTTGCAACTAATTTAAAAAATCTATTATTGAGTAAAAGAGGCAAGGAGAAAAAAATTACATATTGTACAATTCCATTTCCATAAAGTTCAAAAATATGCAATACTGGAATATTTCGGGACATGCACGTGGGTCATAAGAATATAAACAAAAAGGGAAGGGATTACTGTATGAGTCAGGGTCATGGCTCTATGACTGGAAAGAGTTAGGACCAGAAGCAAGGTTAGGAGTTGGGGGACCCAGGGGTCTTGGCAATGCCCTAACTTTTTGCTGTGGTAACGGCTACATGGGTGTTCACAGTGATTTGTTAAACTATGCATTTACACTTTATGGATTTTCCTGGATGTATATTATCTCACAATAAAAAGTTTAAAAAGTTCAAAATACAAACTTTTTCAAAAATTTGTATTTTACACATAGAAATTCTAACTGATCCTGGTACTAAAACCGATCTATGTTTCATGACCTTAAAATGCCAATTTTAGGCAGTGCATTACACGCTACTACCCTTAGTTAAGCCTATGCGTAGTTAGAGATGTAGGGGAGGGAGATAGAAAGCGGCATGAGGGTATTTGTAGCCCTGAGCTGCTAAATCCTTATTCCTTGTGAACCCGGTGATTCACTTAGTGTTTTTCTAACATCCAATAAAATTAATAAACATGATTTTTCACGATGCTCAGGTGAATGTCTAAAGATTAGTTGTCATTGAGCTTCATGTGGAAATAACACATTTAACATCATTCTAATGTTTGAACACCTTGTTTTAAACTCTGCTAAGGTTCTTGGAATACAGATATGGATATGGATGAGGTAGGAAGTGCATCAGCCTCAGACAAATTGTCGCGAAGTTTATTCCTAAATAGGCACAGCTCTTTTGCAATGCCTTACTACTGACCAAGAGAGAGGATTTTCGAAATGCTCGATTTCAGTTTTATTTTGAAACAAAAGGTTTATTTCCCATGGAAATGGAAGAATGTGTTCCACTAGATCATGCAGGAATGAATCTAAGAGCATAGGGCATTCAGACTTAGCAGTGTCTTCTGTTTACAAGCCTATGGGCTTCACTCCATTGACAATTTGCCTGGCAAAATGGAGCTACATTGTTTGGTTTTGTTATTTTCCACTGCACAGAAGTAAATGCTATTAAATTAATGGGGGAGATGTTTTTACTTTCAATATGGTATGCCTGAGACTTTATTCTTTTTGAGGCTATCAATCATTAATTGGTGTGGGAGGGCTCATTTACAAGGAAAAAAAAAAGTAAAGCTTGCCCTTTAATGTAGAGTTACTGACCATATTGATCAGCATCTAATCTTGTGATAAGAATGGAAAGCATTTAAATTCAGAAAACTGCTAAAGCTGCACTTTTACCACTAAGAAAATTGTACTCAGAATGTAAGTGAAAGTAATTATAAGTTTACTCAATAACGAGCATCTGATTTGACTAAAGAGCTCTCTATTTTGGTAGAAACATCTTAATTGGTTATGGAGGAGGGAAGGTTCTCTGCCAATAATAAGATGCACCTGGAATGTATCTACCACTTGGGTCTGAGCTACTTCCTGTATTTGTGAAAGAATATTTACCTCCAGGGTGTGTATCTTGCAAATTCAGCCTACTTCACAATGGAAAACAAAATCAACAATACCGGTATATATTCCTTTTTCCATTTTGTCTCCTTAGCAATTTTGCCAGACAGGACTGGTACTGGAGCAACTCACTCCTAAACCTGCCCCGAGTTTAATATGACCCTCTACCCCCAAACCGACCCTCCAACTAAAGAGATGTATACAATAATTTGCAAATGTGTAAGAATTTGGTCCAAGCTCACCTGAAAATATTTAGAAAGAATATTCTGAAATGGTTTTATACCTCAGGCATGACACCAAATCCCGTGTAATGTTGAGAGAGATGGTAGACAGGCCGGTCCTTGCTTTGCTATCAGGCACGACGGCATGTGTCCTAGATTTAATGTCCAAAAGCCTGGTCTGAGCCCCTACTCTGTGACTGACTGGTTGTTTGACCTTGAGGAGGCCATTTGTCTTCTCTAAATTCAAGAGGATTCAGACGGAATTATCGTGAGGGTTGAGGGGGAAAATGTATCTGGATGTCTAATGGCGAGAGGCATCTACCCTTCAGAGAGGCGGACAGATGATCTCACTCAGCCACCACTTACCCCATGGGAAATCAGGGCTATAACTCTCATACTTTGGTCACTAACCTTTTGATAAAAACTGTTACCACTCAGTTTTCAGTGTGTCTCTTCAGTGTGTCAGTAGATTGTTGGAGTAGAGTTTCGTTCAATTGTGGAAATTTTACCTGTTAAAAAATGCACTTTAAGCTCCCCCCCCTTTTTTTTGGTGTTTACACTGTAGAGTATATGACATTCTTATTATCTACTAAGAGGTTTATATCTAATTTATAAGGCTATTAATGTCCTTTGATTCTCATAAAAACATTTCCCCCAGGTTAGCTACATGATCTGTGGGTCCAAGTACAAAAATAAAAGTGTAGGGCTGTTGCTCAAAAAGCAGGAAGAGGAGCTATGAAAGGTACTGTGGTATAAAGTTTTTTCCATTTATTCTTTTAACTTTTAAAAAGATTTATTTATTTATTTTACAGAGAGAGAGAGAAGGGGGAAAGGCAGAGGCTTAAGGAGAGAGAGAATCTCAAGCAGACTCCCAGTGGAGCCTGATGTGGGGTTTGATCTCACCACCCTGAGATCACGGACCTGAGCCGAAACCGAGAGTCCATTGCTTAACTGACTGTACCACCCAGATGCCCCAAAGCTTTTTCCTTTTAAAATTGGTTAAACTATGTTATTACCTATAAAATGTAATATGGGTAGTGGTGATGCATGAGTGACAAAATTTATAAACTGCAGAAATGATTTTTTTTCTGTCATAAGCATATACATATAATACAGTAACTTAAGCTTCATTAATATGAGAACTTGATCCCAAGATTTTTATGGATGACTTTCTTACAAATTTATTTACTGGACTGTCAAAATTTATATTTCAACTTCACTTTCAACTGATAACTGAAAGATCAGTCTACTGAAAGATCTTAAATTTTTAATGATATTTAATTTTGAGAAGAACCTACTGCAGCTATTGCTGGGGATATCAAGAGTATTTTATAGGATGTGGCAAATTGGGATAAATTTCTGCTAAATTATTTTGAAATAGAAATTTTAGTACACATAGAGCTGATTATGCTTTCATCATCAATAGTTTTCTTCTGTTACATTTTTTATTAATATTTCCATTTCATTTGTTCAGATTTTTTTCTTTGTGAATTCCAATCACCTAGATATTAAGTCCTTCTTCTGTGTGTCCTTTCTGGACTCTAAGACAGCTAGCCAAATTTAGCTGCTACATCACTGATTTTTTTTTATTAGTGCCAGTTTGTCTCTTTCATGCTTTCAACATGAATTTGTGTGAGGTGTATCATTTCTGGCCACATCTTCTGTCCTGGTGCAGTTTTCCTTTATGACACCCATTTCCTCCTTATCGTTTTGTTCTCATTTAATTCTTATGGCTCTATACTCCTTTTAAACATCTACCATTAACTTCTTGTTCTCCACCGTGGAAGACAGGATTGTTAAAAACTTTCGTCACGAGTAATTTTTTTTTTCCCTCTGAGGTAGGTTCTTCTGAGTTTTTCTGAGGTCTGTGGTAAATCTATTTTTATCGTTGCTGTTGAGACTTTTGGTTCAGGTTTGTTCCCTTCTATTTCTTTATTCATGGACAGAGCAGATATACTCAAATACAACAGCTATCAGAAGATTTTACAGATTGGGTCTGGCCCATGCTCAGTGGCCAACGGTAGTTTGACTCTGTCTCAAGCATTTCAGAAGCTGTTAACAGCATTCCAGAGGCTTGGAGCTTGTCCCTATGGGCCTGATCTTTTGCTATGCCACCTGATCTGTGAATATTCTGAACCATTGGGTTACAACAATAAAAACAACACAGCCATCAACAGAAAATGCTACCATTGTCTTCTAGTTGTAAAGTAATGGTATCGGTACAGAAGTTTATAGAATAAAAATTGATGGTCTTCCTTCCATCCCCTCCTGACTCTTCTGTTGCTGTTCCTACCCACCTCCCCAGAGTTGAGCTTTAACAGTTGTGGGTAGATCTTAGCAACACTCCCTTTTACTTTTATGTATCAATGTAGATACACACTTCTTTTTTTTCTTGTTCTATTGCATAAAATATCAGGTAGATAATACTCGATGAAATATTCTACAATGTGTTTTTATTTCCATAAAGGTATAGCTCAGAAAAACTTTGGTTTCAGTATATTTCAAGCTTTTTAACTGTTTTATGGTATTCATAACAGAAATAGTCCATTTTTTGAGCACTTTCTCTTTTAAAGACTTTCATTGTTTACTGCTTTTTGCCTTTATAAAAAATGTTATGTTAAAATCTTTGCAAATGTGCTCCTATGTACATAATTGCAAATATTTTTGTAGAATAGGTGCTAAAAAGAACAATTGTTTAAAAATGAGGACTTTTTAAAAAGATTTTATTTATTTATTTGACAGAGACACAGCGAGAGAGGGAACACAAGCGGGGGGGTAGGAGAGGGAGAAGCAGGCTCCCTGCTGAGCAGGGAGCCCAATGTGGGCCTCGATGCCAGGACTATGGGATCATGACCTGAGATGAAGACAGACACTTAACGACTGAGCAACCCAGGCACCCTGAGGACATTTATGTTTTTAATCAATGAGCCCAAACTGGTCTCTAAAAAGGGACACTAAATTAGCTTCCTTAACAGCATTGATTTTCCTACACTCACTCTTCCCAATGCAGGCTATTGCCAAAGATGCTAATTTTTACAAGACTGGTGGCAAATAATTTATGTCCTATTATTTTTTTTAACTGGCATTTCTCTGACTACTGATGAGATTGAGTATGCTTTTATATGCTTATACTTTTTCTTCTGTGCTTTTTTCCTCTGTAAACTTCCTGTTCTTATTGTTTGCACAATTTTTCTTTGTTGGCCTTTGTACATAGACAGCTTTGAATTCATCGGATATTACCTGCCGTCTGTTCTATATGTTTTAAATATTATCTCCCAGACCTACGAACTCAACAAGAGATCGAAGAAAAGAATAGCAACAACTCTCTGAACAGAAAAGCAACCACTTTCTGAAAGGTCTTCTCTGATTTGTTTACTGTATATTTTCTGGGGATGTTGTTACCCTGTTAGCATTTTGTTCTCTCATTCATCTATTCTCCTCTAGACAAAATGACAAGACAGAAAAAATCAGCTCAAAAAAAAGAACAGTACCGACTGCCAGGGACCTAATCAATATGGACATTAGTAAGATGTCGGAACTAGAGTTCAGAATGATGATTTTAAAGATACTGGCTAGGCTTGAAAAAAGCATGGAATTATTAGAGAAACCCTTTCTGGAGAAATAAAAGAACTAAAATCTAACCAAGTCAAACCTAATCAAAAAGGCTATTAATGAGGTGCAATCAAAAATGGAGGCTCTAACTGCTAGGGTAAATGAAACAGAAGAGAAAATCAGTGATATAGAAGACCAAATGATGGGAAATAAAGAAGCTGAGAAAAAGAGAGATCACGAGGGCAGAATTCGAGAGATAAGCAATACCATAAGATGAAACAACATTAGAATAACTGGGATCCCAGAAGAAGAAGAAAGAGAGAGAGTGGCAGAAGGTATATTGGAACAAATTATAGCAGAGAACTTCCCTAATTTGGGGAAGGAAACAGGCATCAAAATCCAGGAGGCACAGAGAACCCCTCTCAAAATCAAGAAAAATAGGTCAACATCCCAACATCTAATAGTACAACTTATGAGTCTTAGATACAAAGAGAAAATCCTGAAAGCAGCTCGGGAGAAGAGGTCGGTAATCTACAATGGTAGAAACATTAGATTGTCAATAGACCTATTCACAAAGACCTGGCATGCCAGAAAGGACTGGCAGGATATATTCAGAGCACTAAATGAGAAAAATATGCAGCCAAGAATATTATATCCAGCTAGGCTGTCACTGAAAATAGAAGGAGAGATAAAAAGCTTCCAGGACAAACAAAAACTAAAAGAATTTGCAAACACGAAACCAGCCCTATAAGAAATATTGAAAGGGGTCCTCTAAGCAAAGAGAGAACCTAAAAGCAACATAGACCAGAAAGAAACACAGACAATATACAGTAACAGTCACCTTACAGGCAATACAATGGCACTAAATTCCTATCTTTCAATAATTACCCTGAATGTAAATGGGCTAAACGCCCCAATCAAAAAACACAGGCTATCAGATTGGATTAAAAAACAAGACCCATCAATATGTTGTCTGCAAGAGACTCAGTTTAGACCCAAAGACACCCCCAGATTGGAAGTGGGGGGGTGGAAAACCATTTACCATGCTAATGGACACCAAAAGAAAGCTGGGGTGGCAATCCTTATATCAGACAAATTAGATTTTAAACCAAAGATGTAGTAAGAGATGAGGAAGGACACTATATCCTACTTAAAGGGTCTATCCAACAAGAAGATCTAACAATTGTAAATATCTATGCCCCTAACATGGGAGCAGCCAATTATATAAGCCAATTAATAACAAAAGCAAAGAAACACATTGCAAACAATACAATAATAGTGGGGGACTTTAACACCGCCCTCACTGAAATGGACAGATCATCTAAGTAAAAGATCAACAAGGAAATAAAGACTTTATTTATTTATTTATTTTTTAATTTTTTTTAATTTTTAATTTTTTTTATTCTTATGTTAATCCCCATACATTACATCATTAGTTTTAGATGTAGTGTTCCATGATTCATTGTTTGTGCATAACACCCAGTGCTCCATGCAGAATGTGCCCTCCTCAATACCCACCACCAGGCTAACCCATCCTCCCACCCCCCACCCCTCTAGAACCCTCAGTTTGTTTTTCAGAGTCCATCATCTCTCATGGTTCGTCTACCCCTCCGATTTCCCCCGCTTCATTCTTCCCCTCCTGCTACATTCTTCTTCTTCTTTTTTTTTTTTCTTAACATATCTTGCATTATTTGTTTCAGTGGTACAGATCTGAGAGTCAACAATCTTACACAATTCACAGCGCTTACCAGAGCACATACCCTCCTCAGTGTCTATCACCGAGTCACCCCATCCCTCCCACCCCACCCCCCACTCCAGCAACCCTCAGTTTGTTTCCTGCGATTAAGAATTCCTCATATCAGTGAGATCATATGATACATGTCTTTCTCTGTTTGACTTAAGAAATAAAGACTTTAAATGACACACTGGACCAAATGGACTTCACAGACATATTCAGAACATTCCATCCCAAAGCAACGGAATACACATTCTTCTCTAGTGCCCATGGAACATTCTCCAGAATCGATCACATCCTAGGTCACAAATCAGGTCTCAACCAGTACCAAAAGATTGGGATCATTCCCTGCCTATTTTCGCGCCACAATGCTTTGAAACTAGAACTCAATCACAAGAGGAAAGTTGGAAAGAACTCAAATACATGGAGGCTAAAGAGCATCCTACTAAAGAATGAATGGGTCAACCAGGAAATTAAAGAAGAATTAAAAAAATTCATGGAAACCAATGAAAATGAAAACACATCTGTTCAAAATCTTTGGGATACAGCAAAGGCAGTCCTAAGAGGAAAGTATATAGCAATACAAGCCTTTCTCAAGAAACAAGAAAGGTCTCAAATACACAACCTAACCCTACACCTAAAGGAACTGGAGAAAGAACAGCAAATGAAGCCTAAACCCAGCAGGAGAAGAGAAATAATAAAGATCAGAGCAGAAATCAATGAAATAGAAACCAAAAGAACAGTAGAACAAATCAACGAAACTAGGAGCTGGTTCTTTGAAAGAATTAACAAGATTGATAAATCCCTGGCCAGACTTATCAAAAAGAAAAGAGAAATGACCCAAATAAATAAAGTCATGAATGAAAGAGGAGAGATCACAACCAACACCAAAGAAATACAAACAATTATAAGAACATATTATGAGCAACTCTATGCCAGCAAATTAGATAACCTGGAAGCAATGGAGGCATTCCTAGAGATGTATCAACTACCAAAACTGAACCAGGAAGAAATATAAAACCTGAACAGACCAGAACCACTAAGGAAATTGAAGGAGTCATCAAAAATCTCCCAAAAAACAAAAGCCCAGGGCCAGATGGCTTCCCAGGGGAATTCTACCAAACATTTCAAGAAGAATTAATACCTATTCCTCTAAACTGTTCCAAAAAATAGAAATGGAAGGAAAACTTCCAAACTCATTTTATGAGACCACCATTACCTTGATTCCCAAACCAGACAGACGCCATCAAAAAGGAGAATTACAGACCAATAACCTTGATGAACACAGATGCAAAAATTCTCACCAAAGTACTAGCCAATAGGATCCAACAGTACATTAAAAAGATTATTCACCACGACCAGGTGGGATTTATCCCTGGGCTGCAAGGTTGGTTCAACATCTGCAAATCAATCAATATGATACAATACATTAATAGAAGAAAGAACAAGAACCATATGATCCTCTCAATAGATGCAGAAAAAGCATTTGACAAAGTACAGCATCCTTTCTTGATCAAAACTCTTCAGAGTATAGGGATCGAGGGTACATACCTCAATATCATAAAAGCCATCTATGAAAAACCCACAGCGAATGTCATTCTCAATGGGGAAAAACTGAAAGCTTTCCCCGTAAGGTCAGGAACACAGCAGGGATGTCCACTATCACCACTGCTATTCAACATAGTATTGGAAGTCCTAGCCACAGCAATCAGACAACAAAAAGAAATAAAAGGCATCCAAATCGGCAAAGAAGAAGTCAAACTCTCACTCTTTGCAGATGATATGATACTTTATGTGGAAAACCCCAAAGACTCCACCCCAAAACTGCTAGAGCTCATATAGGAATTCAGTCAAGTGGCAGGATATAAAATCAATGCACAGAAATCAGTGGCATTCCTATACACCAACAACAAGACAGAAGAAAGAGAAATTAAGGAGTCGATCCCATTTACAACTGCACCCAAAACCATAAGATACCTGGGAATAAATCTAACCAAAGAGGCAAAGGATCTGTACTCAGAAAACTATAAAATACTCATGAAAGAAATTGAGGAAGACACAAAGAAATGAAAAAACGTTCCATGCTCACGGATTGGAAGAACAAATATTTTGAAGATGTCTACACTACCTAGAGCAATCTACACAGTTCAATGCAATCCCTATCAAAATACCATCCACTTTTTTCAAAGAAATTGAACAAATAATCCTGAAATTTGTATGGACCCAGAAAAGACCCTGAATAGCCAGAGGAATGTTGAAAAAGAAAAGCAAAGCCGGCGGCATCACAATTCCGGACTTCCAGCTCTATTACAAAGCTGTCATCATCAAGACAGTATGGTACTGGCACAAAACAGACACATAGATCAATGGAACAAAATAGAGAGCCCAGAAATGGACCCTCAACTCTATGGTCGACTCATCTTTGACAAAGCAGGAAAGAATGTCCAATGGCAAAAAGACAGTCTCTTCAACAAATGGTGTTGGGAAAATTGGACAGCCACATGCAGAAGAATGAAACTGGACTATTTCCTTACACCACACACAAAAATAAACTCACAATGGTTGAAAGACCTCAATGTGAGACAGGAGTCCATCAACATCCTAAAGGAGAACACAGGCAGCAACCTCTTTGACCTCAGCTGCAGCAACCCCTTCCTAGAAACATTGCCAAAGGCAAGGGAAGCAAGAGCAAAAATGAACTATTGGGACTTCATCAAGATAAAAAGCTTTTGCACAGCAAAAGAAACAGTCAACAAAACCAAAAGACAACCGACAGAATGGGAGAGATATTTGCAAATGACATATCAGATCAAGGGCTAGTATCCAAAATCTATAAAGAACTTATCAAACTCAACTCCCAAAGAACAAATGATCCAATCAAGAAATGGGCAGAAGACATGAACAGACATTTTTCCAAAGAAGACGTCCAAATGGCCACAGACACATGAAAAAAGGCTCAACATCGCTCGGCATCAGGGAAATCCAAATCAAAACCTCAATGAGATATCA
Source organism: Neomonachus schauinslandi (assembly GCF_002201575.2). Lineage (NCBI taxonomy): Eukaryota > Metazoa > Chordata > Mammalia > Carnivora > Phocidae > Neomonachus > Neomonachus schauinslandi. Next base: position 3,527,553 of record NC_058412.1, on the reverse strand, counting down.
CCTCACACCAGTCAGAATGGCTAAAATTAACAAGTCAGGAAATGACAGATGTTGGCGAGGATGCGGAGAAAGGGGAACCCTCCTACACTGTTGGTGGGAATGCAAGCTGGTGCAGCCACTCTGGAAAACAGTACGGAGGGTCCTCAAAAAGTTGAAAATAGAGCTACCATACGATCCAGCAATTGCACTACTGGGTATTTACCCCAAACATACAAAAGTAGGGATCCAAAGGGGTATGTGCACCCTGATGTTTATAGCAGCAATGTCCACAATAGCCAAACTGTGGAAAGAGCCAAGATGTCCATTGACAGATGAATGGATAAAGAAGATGTGGTATATATATACTATGGAATATTATGCAGCCATCAAAAGGAATGAGATCTTGCCGTTTGCAATGACGTGGATGGAACTGGAGGGTATTATGCTGAGCGAAATAAGTCAGTCAGAGAAAGACATGTATCATATGATCTCACTGATATGAGGAGTTCTTAATCTCAGGAAACAAGCTGAGGTTTGCTGGAGTGGGGGGTGGGGTGGGAGGGATGGGGTGGCTGGGTGATGGACATTGGGGAGGGTATGTGCTATGTTGAGCGCTGTGAATTGTGTAAGACTGTTGAATCACAGACCTGTACCTCTGAAACAAATAATACATTATATGTTAAAAAAAAAAAAAAGAAGAAGAAGAAGAAGATAGCAGGAGGGGAAGAATGAAGGGGGGGAAATCGGAGGGGGAGATGAACCATGAGAGACTATGGACTCTGAGAAACAAACTGAGGGTTCTAGAGGGGAGGGGGGTGGGGGGATGGGTTAGCCTGGTGATGGGTATTAAGGAGGGCACGTACTGCATGGAGCACTGGGTGTTATACGCAAACAATTAATCATGGAACACTTCATCAAAAACTAACGATGTAATTTATGGTGATTAACATAACATAATAATAAAAATAAATAAATAAATAATATCTCCCAAAATGTCATTTTTTTTTTAAATTTTAATCAACTAGGTCAATTTCTTTCTTTATTAGTCAAGGATTTTGTTACTTATTTAAGAAGGTTCTCTCACCTCAATATAGCCCCCCATTTCACGGGATAATATTCAACCCTGTATCTGATTTGCTTTCTAGATTTTCAGTGAAAAGTCAACCTGGAATTTTTCTCTTGTTTCCTCAAATAGCATATAGAACACATCCCCTTGGTTTGTAAAAAGAGACTAGAATTCCTGGAACCTCTGTGGATTGTATGATTAGTAAATCTACTGACCTGAGTAGAATCCCACTCCTCAATACTCCAGAGCAGCCCGCACCCATGAAATGACATATAGGTAACTTTGTCAAAACACATTAAATAAGGACTTGGCGTTCTAAAACCTATCCTTATAATAGTTGCGTACAGGGATTGAAAATTTTGTGCAATTTTTACTTGCCCTCACATAAGGAAATTGCCAGTGAATGGGGACCAGATTATAATGGAGAAAATCACTAAAGTGCTCAGAATTGTTTAATAGAAGGAAAGTAAGACTCAGCCAGGAACAAGCTGAAATATTTATCTTAGGCCCCACAGTTAACAGTGACAATAGCATCTCAGGTTACGCTAGTGTCAGAGTCACACTCAAGCTTCTAGATGCATATTTCTTAAAGATTTATTTATTTATTTATTTATTTGCAAGAGAGAGAATGAGAGAGAGAGAGAGCATGAGAGGGGGGAGGGTCAGAGGGAGAAGCAGACTCCCCGCCGAGCAGGGAGCCCGACGCGGGACTCGATCCCGGGACTCCAGGATCATGACCTGAGCCGAAGGCAGTCGCCCAACCGACTGAGCCACCCAGACGCCCCTCCTCCAGGCATTTTATTTTATTTTATTTATTTATTTTTTTAAAGATTTTATTTATTTATTTGAGAGAGAAAGAATGAGAGACAGAGAGCATGAGAGGGAGGAGGGTCAGAGGGAGAAGCAGACTCCCTGCTGAGCAGGGAGCCCGATGCGGGACTCGATCCCGGGACTCCACGTTAATGACCTGAGCCGAAGGCAGTCGCTTAACCAACTGAGCCACCCAGGCGCCCTTCTTAAAGATTTATTATCTTTTAGGGAGAGAGACTGCGGAGAGAGGAGGGGCAGATGCAGAGAGAGAGAGAATCCTGAGCAGACTCCCCGCTGAGTGTGGAGGCCTATTCAGAGCTCGATCCCAGGACCCTGAGATCATGACCTGAGCCAAAACCAAGATCCAGATGCTCAACTGACTGAGCCATCCAGGTGACCCTAGTTGCATACTTTTTAATCATAGTTTATGATTTTATGCTTTAGTTATTTAGGACATTGTAAAATTCCACGCCTCCACTAAGGCTTTTTATATACATTCTACAGCTAGTAATAAAACTGAATCACTTCAAGAATAGTTACAGAGAGAAATACCTAGCTGACCACCGTGGCCAGGATTCTGATGCCCCGGGTGCACACACTAGAAGAGGAGCCCTCCTTCTGTACTGAGATCTGTAGGAAGCTTCTGGAAAGCCCCCTCCTCAGACTCATAGGCATTCAGTGACTATTGACTGAGTAATTGATCTCTAATTACAGTATTTAAGCCTTGAGTCTTCTAAATGACAGTTGTCCTGTAGAAGACAGCGGGCACAGATTGCTTAATTAGGATATAGCAATGTAAAACTGTGATTTCTTCTGAAAGCAGTCCATGTGAGTTTCATATGGAACATTAGTTAGGATGTTCTCAGGATGAGTCACTTTAGAACTGGAAAATTGCTCACAGCGGCTAAAATGTGTCAAGAAACGTGTGAACAAAGAATATACTTTTCCTGTGTGGCATGCTCTTCAGGGAAGAGAATCATTTGTAGGACCTGGGCTTTAAGGTAAGCCACATCTTTGGGGCCGACCAACTGGGTAACGTGACTCTCTTCCTCCAGCTCCCTGATCCACTATAGCCATTTCTCACAGGGATGCTGTGAGGGAGAATGAGATAATAAAGCTGAGATAATACGCTTTGAGAGGTGCTAGATTAGTACAAGGTATGGTTATTAATTTTGTAGGCTATTATTAATAACCCATAAAGAAAACCTGAATTTAACTCCATGCCAATTCACTGGACCATGAACTGAGAACAACTGTGTGTCAGAATAAAAAGAACATTATTTCCATAATCCCTGTAGCAAAACTGTTTGCAGGACACCACATGCTTCCAGGGATTTCACTGATTAGAAAACCATTCCTACCAGATATTTGGTAGACCAAAACCCGTTAATTCACAGGTAAACTAAAGCAAGCCAAATGCCGAATTCGTGGAGGATGCATGGTAAACTGCACATGTTTTCAGAAGCAAAATAAAAGGAGGGAAATACTTTATTTAGATTCAGTTCCTGGATCACAGCAAACATTTTTGAAGGATGCAAATGTTTTTAGCTCTGAGAATAAGGCTTTCAGATTCAAACGTACAGCAGAATGAACAATGTGTAGACAAGATGGCGAGGCAGCCAACATGCTGGGAATTCCCTGCTGTTCTATTTATGGGCTGGTCACTAAGACTTGGAGATTGTTGAAACTGGAAGGGAATTTAGAAGTCATTTGGTCAATACCATCTTTTTTCAAGGTTTCAAACCCTTCAGGATTTAGTTGGTGAAGACATTTGCATAAATGTCTGAAATGAGATTATCTTGGAGCTAGCTGCTACATTGCCAGGGAAAACACTTGTCACTCTCCCTCTGTTGTTAACAGACCATGCTCGTTGCTCTGCAGTCCTGCTGGAAATGCAGTGGAGGACCCCTGGATCCAGCTGGAATGACTAATAAACAGTGTCTTAACAGCATTCCCAACTCCTCACTGCTGGGCCTACGGTCCTGAGACTTCTCCCATTCCAACTCCAACCCAGTCTTCCCAACTGACCTTTGCTCACCTGCCTGCCCTGCTCTTCAATCAGAATGAACTCATGATGAGTCATTTCCAAGTGCAGGGTGTTCTCTGCACCTCCATGTATTTGTCCTTGTTCTTCTGTCTGGGATTCTCCTACGTCCCCTCCTCCACCCTTGGCTTGGGTGCTTGCCCTGTGCCCTTCTCCCGTATCCAGCATGATTCTTGGCTCTTTGCTTCCCCTTCTGCTGCACAGTTAAACACTCTAACTTCTAATCACTAGTTTGTAGCTTGCATCCCCAATTCACTGTGGACTCTCCTATAACCTAGCATGGGATCTGAACCAGCTGGCACAGGATGTGGTTCAGGGGAGGATGTGGAAGGTACACCCTGGCCTTCAGTTACCTCATCATTCTGTTGGATGCGACCCAAATGGAAGAAGTTATTTCAGATACAGCATATGAGCCCTGTTGCACTGGACTATCCCACAGTGCTTGGTCTGAATAGGAATTGTTAATATTCCTTCACCTTCCAACAACTGCAGACCACCTTAGTGGGCAAGCTACCTCCTCTTACCTTGCTAGAAACCTTCCCTCCTGCTCTCTGCCTGATTCTTGGAAATGCTGAAGATCTTTACTGTTCCACTGAGGCTCTTTGCAGATTCTAGCTTCACTTTTGCATCAGAATGCTGGTAAGAGGCAGGCCAGAGCAGATTGCATTACTCTAGGAGTGTCCCTTGGCAACTTGTTCAGAACAGTGCCGTGGGAAGACCCTGCGGGGAGAGAGAGAGAACACACACACACACACACACACACAAGGAACAATGGAAGACTCATATCGTGTGAACATTTTCAGTTGTGGAATTGTGCTCTCAGAACCCTCATAATTTCAATCACTTTTCCCTCATTTGCTAACATCTACCGGATGCCAGTATATTCTAGGCTCTATGATCCGTGCAAGTATCCCATGGTGATCCAAAGACCTTCTTCATCCTCACTGAGTGAACAAGGCAGGGAAGAGGAAAAGAATTCTACTACAGCGTTATGGGAACTGGGTGGGAGAAAGATGTGGATGATCTGGTGCCTACGTTCGTATAAAAGGTCACGTGCCTGCGAATTTAAGTGTAAGACTTGGCTGTGTAGTAATGACAGAAATTTTATTTGTTTTTTTTTTTTTTTTAAAGATTTTATTTATTTATTTGAGAGAGAGAGAATGAGAGACAGAGAGCATGAGAGGGAGGAGGGTCAGAGGGAGAAGCAGACTCCCCGCCGAGCAGGGAGCCCGATGCGGGACTCGATCCCGGGACTCCAGGATCACGACCTGAGCCGAAGGCAGTCGCCCAACCGACTGAGCCACCCAGGCGCCCAGAAATTTTATTTGTAACAGACTCAAAATTTAGGTGCAGATTGTGCAGTGTCTATATATATATAATATATTGTATGGTTCAGTGAAGGAAACAATATCAAGGCTTTCTGGAGAATGTCATATACCTAATCAAACATTTAACTTCTTTGTGAACACAGAGATCACACCTTATTAAGAGTCTACATTGTTCCAGATGTTCCCGCGACCTCTGCTTCGAACACGGCCCCCAAAGGTTCAGCCACTGGCAAATAAATTCTGCGGAGGAGAGGTGACAGGGTAAATTCATGCAAATACTTCCGGTGCAATCCATTCATGGACATGCCCTTTTTTCCTTTGAAACAGGGAGGGTGGTTGTGGTTGCATGAGAGGCTCTGGACTCCCTGGGGTAGAGTGGGAACAGTGGGTGGAAGAACAGAAAAATATATTTACATGATGTAGTTGATGTTTCCTTAATCAGATCCTCTTTATTTGTTTGGTCTACAACTCATCTTCCCATGTAATTAAGAAGTAAACAGTCTAATATTAAGTATTTACTTTGTAGTAGAACCAATTTTGGTTTGTGAAAAAAATCAAAACAGATCAAATCTGACATTACACATCTCCATATTTGGTGGTGTTCATTTGCCGTCTTCAATGTGTTGATCCTAAAAATGTACTCATTTGACTTCCACGTCAGATCAGGAACGTTTGAAGACACCAATTTTTTTTTATTTCAGTAAGAGAGGATAATGTTTTCCTCAAATATGAGAATGACAGTGGAGTATGAGATATATTAGTCTTATTTTGTGTGGTGCCAAGAGGGAGAAGTTGGCTTGATTAACGGGAGGTTTGGGAGACAGATATTAGATTCCAGCTTAATGTAAAGACAATCATGGATTTCTTTAAGAAATAATAAGTTCTTCAACACTAGACATGTTCATATACAAATTGGAGGGTCAGTTTTGGAAGGTTTTAAATAATAGGTTCAAATAATTGACATGTGACACATGCAGACATGCAAATGACATTTTTTTTTTTTTTTCAAGATAGAGAGAAAGAGCAGTGTGAGTGGTGGGGAGAGAGAGAGAGAGAGAGAGACAGAACCCGAAGCAGGCTCCATGCCCAGCACGGAGCCTGACGCAGGGCTCAATCTCACGGCCCTGAGATCATGACCTGAGCCGAAACCAAGAGTCAAATGCTTAACAGACTGAGCCACCTAGGTGCCCCAGGCACCCCAGGCAGATGACCTTTTAGAGTCCATTCCAGACCAAAAGTTCTATGAGCCCAATGTTCTTAGTGTCTTCCCACATTGGCGATTCAACTATATTCAGAATGGTTTTAAATGTTAATTTTATTGTACGGTAACAATATGAAAGTACAAAATAGATCTTTGTCCTCCTTGCCCATTCCCTTTCGATCACAAGTTTATGACACTCACAAATCTAATTGGCTCTTGTGGAATATATATTGATTATCAATTTCAATATATTTCCATATTAGGTCTGGCAAGATTATCATATATTTGTCGTCTTTTGGCGATTTTTTAAAACTCAGTTAAAAAAATCAGAGGTATAGTTGATGATCATCCTCATGCATGTCCATCACAATTTTTTCAGAGGTTAAGCAGGTGCATTTATCTGTTAGCTACGAGGTTGCATTAACCTGGGATTCAGCAGGGCAGCTGTCCTGTGGATGGTGATGGGCATTCTCGCTCGGTGCAGCATGGCAGACTCCCACACCGGAGAGATCATTCTGAAAGTCACACGAAAAATGAAAGATCAGGGACTACTCACACCTGCGTTCGACTGCAACTGGAAAGAAACGGAGATACATATGAATCAAAACTAGTCCTCAAATTGCCGCACTTAACCTTGTACCAAATTACCATAGAATTAATAAAAGAAAGATGCAATTATAAATGCGCATCACAGCAAGAAAGGAAAAATAACTATGTTCTTAGATTTGCCAAACACACATACATTACACAAATATGCGTATATAAATTACATACATATATACACTGAGATACATATTTTATGTTAATTTGAATACAACATATCCTCCGAAATTACTGTATAAGTGACTGGACTTCAAAATGTTTTTTAAAAATCGTATCACTAGAGTACACTTCACAGAAATCAGATAGGTACCAGTGTTTATCCCATGTATAAAACATGTAAAACACACGTTATACAGGTTTTCAAAACCAAATATGTCCAACTATAATGGGTGTTATTTTTTCCTGAAGTTTGTAAACCTAACTAATGAAGGGAAAGGCATCAGAATATGAAGTGATTACAAATGAAAATCAATTTGCAGAGAAAAAATGATGGGAAGAAGACCTGACTGGCAAGTAGATGTAATTGATCAGGGGAGGAGTGCATTCGCTTGCTCATTCTTTCCACTGATGTGTGTCTTTTGCATAACCAGTGTTGAGATGGCTAGAAGCCTCTCCTCATTTCTGCACAGGGAGAATATTTATCTCACGGTCTCACAATTTATTTAGAGGTTTGATACATTATTATTCATGGACATTTATCATGTACTCATTTCAGAATCATTTCAGACTTGGAATGATTGACTAATATCAAATTGTAGCTTGTTGAAGAAGAAAAGTAACTGCAGCATGTTTTCAAATTGCAAATTTAGATTTTTTATGAAGATGTTGAGGCACAATGGGCATAAAACATCCATATTGTAATATCTTCATTGTCTCTGATTCTATAACTAGGATACATGATTGTCACTGTTTTTTTAAAGAATACTAGAAAATATTGGAATTTTGGTTATAATGAAACCCATGTTACCGATGCTTAAGATTTTGTTCTAATTAAAAATGGGGTAGGTTTTATGTTGTCATTCTTACGAGAGTATACAGCGTAAGGAGTTTTTAAGAGCAGTCAACAGTATGTTGTGAATCAGTATATATTAGTGCCGATCCATACAGATATGTGTATTTAAATATACAAAAGCCTAAGTCCTCAAATTGCAAAGTTTTAAATGATCATAAAGACTCTGGAACCTAAATCAGACTCACACCTTCACAGTTCGTCGGGATTTCATTCCAGTGTAGGTAAATCAGCTCAGTATTTGCTCCTGATTATGGATGCACTTCACTAAACATCAAATCAGAAATGTTATTCTGCCTTGAGAGCCCACGCATTTCCACAATAGGAGTCCATTTGGCCACATGCTGGTGCTCTCCATAAAGTCACTTGTATTTAAATCAGAGACACAAACCTTTCTTCAGTTTCTCGCCCCTCCCCCTCCGCCGGCTGGCGGTATATTTTCCTTAGCATTCGTAATGTTAATTGGAGTTACATGTGTGCAGTTGGATCTGAATGTACTTCCAGATGTGACTTTTGTAAGCAAGCCCTTTCAGACAAGAAACCCCTTCATATTTCAAATGAAACTGCACCACACAAAGTACCTTCATTTAAAAAAAAAAAAAAATTCCAAAGGACACAGCCATTAGTATGATTAAGCACAACGTAAAAAAATATAAAATTGCATCTATATTCGGAATTAGGTCATCTGATTTTGATTCTTGCTTTTTTTCCTTCTTTTCTACTTTAAAATTTGCAAAGGTCCTGGGGATGTGATGTTAAAAAAAATAAATCTCTGTTATTCACTTTAAAAAAAATCATCTGATCCCCCTTGGCTTTGTAGAAAATTGAGGGCAAGACTAGAAATCCTATAAGGTAAATGATGCATTTAAAATGATGTCAGCTGCCTGAAAATTAGTTTTATTTGTGCCCTTACCTAATATTTTAGTTATTTTATAATGATGGCAGATATGATACCAAGGAAAATAACCGCTTTTGTGCATATCCCGGAGGGTAGATGGGGAAGAAAACAGGACTGAGACAGTCTGAGGGAGCTCAGTGTAAAAAGAAACGCAGAAGCAATTAAACCTCACTTCCTGCAAGGTCTGTGCGAAAGCTCAGCGCTGTTTCCATGGTCATGTGGCCACGTCTGCTTTCATTTGGCAGGAATTCTCTTATCCTTTAAGTCAGTGAATCCTAAGTTTTTTCAACGGAATTAAATAAAAGCTGAATCTCGGTAACAAAGGGCAGACCAGTCTTTAAAAAAAAAACAGCTCTGTGTTATGTGGTTAAAATATATATATTTAAATTTTGTCATTTTGATTTTAGGAAAAATCATAATAAATAATACCAAGAGCAGAGCATCTCATACTTACAATCCAAAGAAGCAAGGCCATGGAGAAACCGAGTTATAGTCAATCAAGGAAACTGGGGGGTGAGGGGGAATCTTCAATGAGCCGTGATGTGCCCCCTCTAAGAACACCCTGAGCTTAATTTTCGGCCATTTGTGTGTGGCTCATTTATAACTCTGTGCCTGGTTCTACTTCATTGGCAAAGCCAGACACCAAAACAAGTAATTACCATAATTATTTTGGTCCAAGATGAAATCCTTTTGCAGAGTACACGTTTTATTTTGTATGGGATTTTTCTTAGCCATATACATTCGAGTAAAATTTCTCTTCAGAGTATTTATAAGCAGCACTGTGAATTCATGGTAGGGTGGGCTGATAATTTAACATATTCTTATCTCTTTTTGACTCTTTTTCATTTTCTTGTCACCACCTTAGTTTTTATGTCTCTACTTTAGGAGATACAACAAATAACATGCATAATTTAATTTTCAGCATTTTAAAGCAAAGGAGTAGATTTAGTTTTCCCCAGAGCATTTTATTAAGGAAACATTCTTACAGCAAAGAAAAATCCAATATGAAATAGAAAAATGAAACAAATGTGTGCGCAGTGCTGTATTTTATTACGTGGGGCTTATTTTGATCAATCAATCATACTGAGACCAAAAATTCTTTAGGTCCATATTTCACTGCAAATACTGGTGGGGGAGGTTCAACCTGAATCTCCAATGTTTAATGAGGTGTCTGTTTCATCCTTCCTAACTGAAATACTCTAAAAACCAAAGTGGTTAAACTTAATAATTTTATTAGACTGTAATAGTTATTTTATTAACATTTTTCTCCAAGGATTTTTCTGTCTGATTATGAATACTTTGCAATTTCAGACAGTATGATGGATGCTACTTTTCTATGACAAGAATTTTAACAGCCCGTCTTCAGCACTCAATGCACACCCAATTATGCGTCTGAGCTAGTAACCTTGAATTTATGTTGCCATGGTGACAAACTGGTCATGCATTATGGATTATCATTGAAATTCTACACCCCTACCTAGCATAATGAGAGTTGGGGACTTAATCAAATCAGCCATTCTGTGTGACACAAAGTGAAGAGCTGGCTCTCATTGTTCCGTGCCGAGGAAGGAAGCGGGCCTGTTGGGGAGGCAGCTGCAGTGCTCCCGTCTGATAGATGGCCCTTATATACATTTGTGAATGTATAGACAGATGGTGCTCAATGCCTGGAATTTCCAGCTTAGGCAGCAGCTGTTCGGATAACCTCTGTCGTCTCACCTTGTTGTCACGGAACATTGAACAGAGACTGAGAATGTGTGTGGATACATTGACAATCTGACTGAATTTACACTGCATGGCATCTTTCTTTTATCATAAGAAGGCTGGCCTAGAATGAATGCCGAGTGAGGGTAGAGGAGGTGGGTGGGGGGCAGTGCAGGGGGAGGGGAGGATGGCCAAGAGCGCCCTTTTGAAAACCAGACCCTGGAATTGGAGTATCTCCCATTTCCATTTTACAAGAAGAAAGACAGACAGAAGTAGTGTGGTAATCTTTGCCTTGGAGAAATCTAGTTGGCTGCTTTTTCAAAGCCCAGAAATCATAGACAGAACCAAGCCATCCTCATATAGAGTTCAAGCTGCCTCTATCCCAAAGGTGATGGGTGTCTTTGTTACCTCTTCGCCTGTTACAGAGACAAAATACCAGCCACACCAGGTCAGAGGAGCAGGGTGAATGTCAGGGCAGCAATGGCCAGAGAGAGAAGATCACTGGCTTGGCTTGCTTCTCTCTCTCCACAGAACATGGTGAGTATGAATTAGTGAGAAACCATCCCAGTCGTTCCTGCTTCGCTGTGATTTTTCACAAAAAATGGACTTGTTTTTTTCTCTCTCCCTCTCTTTTAGAAATCACTGCACTAATGTGATGGTTCAGAAAGGCATGTTTTTGAACAGAATATCAAGCTCCCTATGTCTCAGGGTCCATGTGAATATTTCTCAACCAAAGCATGAAGACTTGTGATTTTGCTTGCATTACACACTCCCGTCCCTCTCAGGCCACCACCTCCCATGATCATCGATCAGGTTGATTTATTAATAACTCTAGAAATGCCATGCATTGACTGGAGCGTTATCCATTGGCAGGCATTCTACCCGTTTCTTTCTTCCATCTGAAATCTTCTCTCTGCTTGATTTTGTTATCCCTTTTTTTTTTCGTTTCCCTTACCTTCCCAACCCCAACACTTAAAACTGCCTGAGCCATTTGGTTTGGAAGACTTTTTATGTGTGCATGGAGGAAGGCCCTTTTTAAATATTTCATAAGGCTCTGGGTGACTCGCCTGATCCACAGACCTCCATGACTGCAGGATAAGCAAAATTGTCTTATCAATGAAACATGCTTTGACCCAATAGATTATAACGGCTCCAAAAAAGTCATTACCCTTTCTCATGTTAATGCTTAGCAGACTATGAAGTATTTTAGTAAGGTCTGGGAGACAGGGGAGTCTCCAAAGCCAGCACTATCCATATCTGTGGCCAAGACGAAGGTTGCTTTTTAGAAGTCTTGAAGTTGGGTCAATATTACACATTTAAAAGCTTCCTGGGATCTATTATTGACATTCAGGGAATTAGATGCATAGAAAAATTTTCACAATTGATAGATAACTTTTTGTTATTTTCCAAGTACCGTGATAGGCTATCCATAAATAGATAAAAGACTTAAAATATGAATCTGTATTTAAGAAGATGGAAATTGTCACTAGAACACTGACATTATATTAAAACTAAAACATGATACTGTCATAAAAAATTAAATACCTGAATAAAAACTACAGGCATGGGAATCTGGAGCCATCTAAATATATTTCTAAGCATCTGTTTTATATGAATGTCTTGTATTAGGGTGGGGGAGTTGTTTGTTTCAAATGGATGAAAAGCAATATCCATTTGAATTCTGTATCTTTGTGCTCATGCATAAGCATCAGCTTTAATATATTATCATCACAACTATTTTACTTGAGTTCTCATTTTTTCTGAGAAATGGCACTTAATGAGTAGTTTTATCTTTTTCCATAAAAATGTCACAAATAAGCATACTGAGAACATCCATCCAAATAATACTGCAAGATCTAAATATATATTTTAATTTTTTGACAAAATGAAGGAAAAAATGGTGTATTTTTCCATTAATTCTTTAAAATTATTCATGTATAAATATGCCCTAGACAGGTATATATTATACTTAAAATGTCATAATTAAAGGTAACATTATTTATATTCTCTAAAAATGATCACAAATGTGTAATCTTAGCCATAAGAACGTTTTTCTAAATGAAACTGCTACTTATATTTTGTGAAAAGGTATCTTATTTTCAAAGGTCCTTTTGTGAGTTTCCAAATATATAATAAATACTTAGAGAATAATAATTTAAATATATAAGGAATGCAAAAGTAATTTGAAGGGATTAGTTTCTAGTAGAGCCCTGATTCATTGACTGGGTCTACGTAGCACCCCAACACTTAAAATCAACTGCATCCTGTCAATTGTAAAGGCTTAACTGTGGAAGTTTGACAATGAATTAGTTCCAAAGAGCCTCTTCACTCACCTGGTAGGGCCTCATGAGGCCACATCTTTCAACCACTTCTCCTAAATAGTCTCATAAGAATGACCTAACGAAATTTTCTTTAGCTTATTTAAAATAGGGAGTCATCATTAGAAAACATCTGTGATAAACAGACCTGCAAATAAATATATATACACACACATATATATTTACCTACTTGTCTAATTCCTATTTTTTGTGATTTCATCACCTCTGTACGTATTAGGCCTTTTTGACCCTTGCTGCTGCTAATCAGATTAGCAGAAGCTGAATGTGTGTGATAGTAAGCTTATGTTTTGTGTGTTTATATTCATTAAACATGCATTAAGGATACACAAGTTGGGAATGTCTCGGTGAACAGGGTAAGACTCCCTAGTAGGGAATGTAGAACAGGTGTTCTCTTGTCCCCGGGTGACGCAGGATTTGGAATGGGCACTGGAGAGCGTGACAGTGGTATCTTGCTATCCGGTGGTAAAGCTGGGGGAAGAGAGACACGCCGTCTGTCACCAGCCCTGCATGACTCCCCAGGCATATTCTCCAAAGTGACCCACACTGGGAGAGTCATCCAGCACCTAACCACGGATCCCCGCTGGTCTTCATGTCAGAAAATTGACCAGTATGCCATGTATCAACAGGTATGGTTGTTGCACGTCGAAGACACGTAACACTGAATTTCTGGAGTTAGAAGCATAACCACAGTGCCTTTCTCTTCACCACATGCCCTCTGTATGGCTCGAATTATCCATTCATGCCATTTTTGGAACAGTTGCTTATGTCCCAAAGTTGTGTTATCCTCTTTCTGTCATAAAGGAGAAAACGTAGTTTCATAATCATGTTAGTTTGGGGGTTATTTGTGAAAAATTAGAGTGAACACCGTGGGCCTGTGTCGTGGCCACCCGTGAGCTGATGAGGCCGTGGTGCCTTATGGAAAATGATGGTCAAGCCAGGCGCCCACCTCAAACCAGGCAGCTCCCTCCTTTACTGTTCCTGAAGTGTTGTACTCAGCCTGAAGACTGGACAAAGCTGCTTCTAATGTGGTGTGGCTTCTCAGAAGCGAAGTCAACCCCCTTCCAGAATCAGACAGGTCAGGAAGCTGGACCGGGAATGCGCTAAGGTTGTCCACAGCTTCACGTGGTCAATCCAGAGCAGCCTAGCCTTGCACAACTCCTTCTGTCCTTTCCTGCTGTCCTGCCTCCCCTGACCCTGGGCTCTCTCCTGAACACATCGTCTCAGTCCCTTCAGTCACTAAAGGAAACTTGAGCTGCTTAAGGCAAACAGCTCCACCTGACACACCTGCACCCACCTTAGAGCCTATCTGCACTGCAGGCTATGCAGTGCTAACCCAGGCTAAGTAGTTTTAGCAAGGGAGACTGACCTTTCTTACTGCATGGAAATGCCCTCCTTTGGCCATGAGCTGGCCTGGTCGAGCTGGACAACACAGGGGATTCTGGCGGCTCAGCAGCAGCATGTCATGAAGAGACCAAGTTCCCTCAGAAGATGCCCCAAATGGCAAAATACAGATCTGGTATTATTGCTGTCATCTCCCCCCGCCCTCCTGTCTACACAGTCTGTACGTGGGAGTGTGCGCACGCCCGTATGTTTGCGGGTAAGATGTGGAGACAGCAGGAATTGAGACACTAGTTTTCAAATATTTCTTAAGCAACAGAGCATTTTTTTTTTTCAAGTACAATTCTAAGAAATTCAATCTATAGATCAGATTTTAGAAAAGCAAGCTTGGTAGGAGTAGGGTCCCAACCTCACCCCCACCAGACTGGCCTCCCACACATTCCCCGAGCTCCTGCCGTGACATGAAGAATCCTTACAGTGAGGAACACAATGTGAAAAACCACTGGTTTAGCAGAAAGCGTGTGGGGTGTGAAGTGAGAACATATCAAAATGAGAGGCGAGCCACCAAATCCCATGGCATCTCAGACAGGTATCTCTGCGCGTCCACCCCTGTATCTGCAGAGGGAGGAGATAATGCCCTTGCTGTCTCATCCTTCTTGAGCAAAAGAAACCCCACTCTTCCCAGAACACCCGTAGAGTGTGAACCAAAAGATGAAAACAGTCATGCAACCTTGCCTGATTTCTGGGAATCCGCTTAGGAAAAATAAGTGCGGAGTTAATACTTTGCAAGATGAGAGATATGCTCTGGGAAATTTTAGAAATATAAAAAAATAATAACAGCTATTTATAAAATACAACCTACATTTATGAAATATAATCTCCATGGGTACTCTGTCTCACACACCAATTGAAATATCTGAAAGTTCGATGAAAAATATATTTGGAAATCTTCTAAAGTCACTATTTTGTGTCAAAGTAGAGATTAAACCATAAAATATGTCTTCATTCACTTATTTATGAATCTCATTTGGTCCATATCAATCAGCCTGATTGAAAATTATTGCCAAATAGGCAAAATACAACCTGTAGAGTGAATTGAAATACGAAATTGATCTTTTAGGGCACATTTTATTTTCGTTCCCCCTAACATCCTTACAAGGTTCTGGTCTCCCAACACGGTTTGCAGAGAGCCCTGGTCCCTCATTTCTGAATTTAACTCTGGGGGAGCTTCCATTTTTCAAACCTACCAAGACACACTCGTGCTTAGAAACATATTATTTTTTCATCTTATAATTTTTCATTCTCGTGAATATGATTTGGATCATTCTAATAGAATGATATTTTAATTTTTGAGAAACAGGTAACAGAAAAGTGACAGCTGGATGTTCACAATTATAAGAACTGCGTAAGGGGCGGAGCCTGGATGGCTCGGTTGGTTGGGCGTCCAACTCTTTTTTTTTTTTAAAGATTTTATTCATTTATTTATTTTTATTTGAAACATGTGGGAGCAGGGGGAGGGGCAGAGAGAGAGAGACAATCCCACTTAGGCTCCACGCTCAGCACCGAGCCCCACGCGTGGCTCGACCTCACAACCCCAAGACCACGACCCGGGCTGGAATCAAGAGTTGGACGCCCGGGACGCCTGGGTGGCTCAGTCGGTTAAGCATCTGCCTTCGGCTCAGGTCATGATCCCAGGGTCCTGGGATCGAGTCCCGCATCCGGCTCCCTGCTCCGCGGGGAGCCTGCTTCTCCCTCTGCCTCTGTCTCTCTCTCTCTGTCTCTCATGAATAAATAAATAAAATCTTTAAAAAAAAAAAAGAACTGCATAAGGGACATTGTTGGGTTTCTAAAAAGTTCTTGCTATAAGGATATGATTTTCACTAGTGCAGGGAGAGTGAATCCAGACAAGATGGAGCTATTCACAGGGAGGAGTATGCACATAACACTCCCAGCCGGAATGACTTCCGCTTTTATCTCGCAAACAAATGTTTATGATTCAATCAATGCATTACCTTAAACTTAAAAAAGGTATTATTACTCACAATAGTACATTCCCTGCATTTGTTAAACATGGGCTGTGCATCAAGAACACATCAATTGTCTCCTTAGAGTCCCACAAATCTCCTTTAATTTACAAATGAAGTCACTAAGGCTCAGCCTAAGGAAAGTCAGTCATTGAACTAGCTTCGGGTCAAAATGTTGAATGCTTGCCTAATTTTTTTGTCTGTGAGTTCGAATCTCTCCCTGCTTGGTAGATTTGGATTTGCTGAGAGCACAGCTCAGCATCGGTGGAGAAGGAGTTCCAGCAGACTGGAGGCAGACTTTGTCGAGCCACATCTCCCCACTGGAGCTTGCCGGCAGAAACCAAACCGTCCAGAAGGCTGACTCGGGTTCTCCAGTCGTGCTCCTGAGGACTACAACATAGCCACGTGGGTCAGTGCCCTCCTATTCTCCTCTACACAGTAGGATGGAAAGAACAAGCTATAGTTACCAAGTAAGGGAGAGTTTGTGATTTTCGTCTGCCATGGCCAAGTCAGTCTTGGGGCATTTAGAACCATTCAGCCAACTGGGCTTTCTTTAACAATAGTACTCTTCATGAATTAGCTTCCTCTCATTGAATATTCATGTGAGCTGACCTCTTTTAGCACCTGAGATATGTTGTACTGCTTCCTCACCCCATTACTTAGAGACTGTATCAGTTAGGGCAGTTACCTTTCCCCCAGATAGCCCTGGTTTATTCCACTGTAACTACTAAGAGTACACTCTTTCACTCTCAAAGGACACTGAATCAGATAATAAATATTATGGTCAACTGACTCATAGACACTATTACGTACGGTGTGTAACTCTATATCACTATCGGAAGTCAAGGTACAAAATAGAGCAAATATGTAAATAACTGTATCAATAGCTATCAGATGACAGCTTTAGTAATTGAATTTAAATTACCATTTGTTACTGCCTAAACTAATTCTAATATTCCTTTCCAGGGCTCATGGTAACAGCATGGGTCTCCCAACACTTTTTCAATGAAGTAGAAATAGCTTGTTTTCTACAATGTCAATGATGACAAGCCTTTTGGGCCAGAAGGCTTTGTATTCTCTGAAATCTTGGCACTAGGTGTATTCCCCCCCGCCCCCCGCCCCCAGCCTTCTTAGTCCTGGAGCAGAAATCTTGATGCTGTGAGCTACGGTCCACAGGCAGGGAGAATGAGTAAGAACAGTAGATGCACTGCCGTAGCCACACACATTTCAAGGGAGCAGCATGTTATTTTTTAAGTGCAGTTCTGCCCTGATTTCTTTACAGCATGAAAGTAATCCATTCTTTAAATAAAGCCATGCTGGGTAATTATTAAGGTGGCACATCTTAGCTTGGTGGTAGCCCAATGTCCAATAATTAGTTCACTGTCAAACATCAGCCTGAGCTTAGAGGAAAAAAAAAGAAAGAGAGGGAGCAAGGGGAGAGGGGGAAGGAGGGAAGGAGAGAATGGAGGAGGGAAATCTAGAGAAGGAAAGCATAAACACCAGCCAGAGGATGCACGTTGAATGAACTTAGTGTGGAGCTCTGAAGCTCACAGTGGGTTCTAAGAGAAAGACTCACTAGTGACGAACAAGGGGACAGTATGTTAAGGTGCAAAGTAGCCATAACTATGTGAGTAACGGTAACCATGTCTGGCTTGCTCTGCTTGCCCCCGCGAGATCAGAGCTGTGATGGCGTAACCCACTCGGGAGGTGGTGCAGCAACATGGTGGAGGTTAAGGAGGGATGAATGCAGATGAAGGGAACATGGGCAGGACACAGGACCTGTTAAGGATGACTTAGTCTCCGTGCACCAGAGAGAAGACGTTAGGACGGATACCGAGTGACACGCTTTACGTCAGCAGCAGGACATCAGAGGGGACGCTGGTCCCTGAGCAACACCGGAGGTCAGTTTATGCGTGGATGCTCCCACTGAAACCAAGGAGGGGATTTTCCTGCCAAGATAGCTTTAAAAATATGGGGATGTGACTGAGGAACTTGGAGCTTTCTTCACAGAAGTGTTTTGTTCCTTTTGGCAGGGTGTTGGAGAGGCAGTGGTGGGCTCAGCGACAGGAGGCCCTCGGGCGGTGACAGCGCATGCGGGGGTGGGGGGGTGGGGAGGGGAGGGCGTGTGCTGGGGCCGGTGGTGCCCTGTCTCCCTGTGTGCCCGGGACTGCTAGCAGTTCCCACATTCCAGAGCCTGGGGGTCTCCTCTCCAATGTGTTACAACATGGTGGCCCCCACCCCACCCGAGAGAGCAGGCGACGTGTGGCCCAGAGTGCCCCCCACCCACGGTGGGCAGGGTGGTGGGGCCGCACCAGCAAACCCTGGATGGCGGTGAAGGCAGAGCAGGGAGCTGAGGCCATCGCCCCCACTGGGATAGTGGAGACCCCTTGGAAGCCCATGCTCCCCCACCCAGGGACTGTGGGTTAATTGTAATGAAGTGTGACCTGGGGATGGGGATTTTAAATCTCCCCCGAGATTCTAGCATGAGGCAGAGTGTGAGAACCACTGGCTTAGAACAGGTATCAGCACACCACGGTCCATGACTCAAACCTGTGCAGTGGGTCGGTCGGTTCCTGTAAATTAGTTGCTGTTGGAAATCGGCCCCACCCATGTATTTACATGTTGCCTATGTTTGTTTTCCTGCAAGAACACAATGCTGAGCAGCTGTCTCAGAAAGCACCAGGTCCCAAAGCCTAAAACATTTACTATCTGGCCCTTTAGAGGAAAAGATTGCTGACCTCTGACCTAGAGGAGGTAGTTATCAAAGTCAATATGCTTTGCTCTATGATATGACTTTAAAAACTCATGTAAGTTTTTTACTTTACTTCATTAAAGGACAATTCTACAGGTAGGTTCCTTGTAAAATAAGTGGGTCATTCTGGGAAGTATTTTCTTGGTAGTTCAACAGATGAAGGAGATGCTCAAGTTAGTGATCATGCAGAGGAAGATAGCTGACACGCGGAAGGATTGAGAAACTACCTAGGAGTACAAGGTACTGAGGGACCTGGAGTTCCTGCAGAGAGAAAAAAAAAAAAAAAAAGGAGTGAGGGAGGAATTTGATCATTGTGCTCAAATATTTGCAGCACTCTAATGTGCCAGAGGGTTTAGATTTATTTTATGTAACCTCACAAGGAAGATAGATGCCCAGTAGATGGAAGATGTGGGAAATTAGATCTGACACAGTATTAGATAGAATTTCTAACAATAAAAAATTTCTTCATGAGATCATTAGCTTCCTCTCATTGAATATTCATGTGAGCTGACCTCTTTTAGCACCTGAGATATGTTGTACTGCTTCCTCACCCCATCACTTAGAGACTGTATCAGTTAGGGCAGTCTGATTGATATAACAAATAGATCCCAAAGTGCATTTTGTTGATATATTCCATTTGCCCATGGGGTGCCCTGATTCAGCCCTGCTTTTTGCCCCAGGATGTTGCCCTGTGGTGGTTCTATCTACCCCATGCCCTCTGGCTTCCCTTTGGTTTTCTCCAACAGGGAGCTCCTGCAGAGATTGGAGGGAGGGAATGGAATGAGGACAAGGTATTATTGTCTGATTCCCTCTCGGGAGGTCATCTTGGGCTGGCCATGTTCTTGACAAAACTTCCTTCTCCTCGAAGGGAACCTGCTTGATGCCTCTCTTCTTGGCTTCCAATAGCCTCTTGTCCCCTTGTCCCTTCAGGCTGCTGGTAGACCTAGGTCACTGCGTGTCTTGTGTGGGTCCCCTGTGATCTGCCCATACTTGTGTAATTGGTCTCTTTGCAAATAAACTCTCCTCAAATTATCCTAATTTGACTGTGCTACCTGATTTCTGTCAGTATGCTGACTGATAGGTGGATATTGGCTCAACCACAGTCAGACTTTATTTCTCACTCACAGAAGAGTTCAAGGTGGGTGCACCTGCTATTTTAGAAGCCTGGACACTGGCTCTGCTCTCTTCAACACAAGTGTGCCCTGGGCTGGTGCCTTCAGTGGGAAGGGTAAATAAAATATAAAGACGTGCATATGGGTGCCTTCTGTGAGCCACACCTGGAGATGGTACACCACATATGTATATTCCTTGCCTAGAACTCAGTCATGTGGCTTCTCTCATCGCCGAGAACTGTAGTCGAGTGGGGTGGAAAGTGTCATCCAGCTGTGTGTGCAGGAAAATGAGGAGGTCGATTTTGGTGAGGAGCCAGCTGTTTCTGCCGTAGGCACTGACCATGTGTTGGAAGCAGTTGGTCACTTCTGGTTGGTCCCTATTCATAAGTCAATGGTAGGGACCCAAATCAGGTCCTAAGTGAGCTTCTGCTATCTCAGCCTACATAAAACCAGGTAAAGTCTCTAGTATTCAGAAACTACAGCCAGTTCTTACCACGTAATTGGCCATTTTGTGCAGGAATAGAAATCATATTCGAAGTCAGGTCTCTTTACATCTGCAAAGAGGATGGGATATCTGAATACATTTTTCCATTCCTTCTTTGCATTTCATGATCTCTTCACTTTAAATCTAAACCTAATTTGTACAAGGCTGTGGGTCTCCCACAGGACAGACATTGAAATCAATCTGAAAATGATAGTAATCAAAAAAGGACAGGTCCAATGTACTGGCAGAGAAATAAAGAATGTCATTGCACAAATATAAAATGAATCTTCTAAGAAAGAATCTTTAATGAGAGAGATCCTAACTTAACAGTCACATTAAAGTGGAAATTAAATGGTATTTCTGTGTAGTAGAGTGAGAGCTGTGCCCCATTTATTCCCCTAGGGGCACATGTGGTGGCAGAAAGTGGTGTTATAGGAATCACTGGTGCTCTGACCAATGCTCTTCTGCCAACTGCCGTCCACATCTGTCAGCTGGTAAGAGTACTGTCAACCTCTCCCAGAGAGACCTGGAGAGTTACACCATGTCCAGCCCATAGACCAACACAGATCGAAAAGGGAGCACAGATCGAAAAGAGAGCAGAGATCCAGGCTCTTTTGCCTTTTCAGAGACTATGTCTTTCTTTAGTTTCTTTTGATGCTTCCCTCACTCCCACTTTCCTGAGAGGCATCCTCAATAAACCATTTGCAAAAGAATCCCTGTCTCACTATGCACCAAAGAACCTGTGTGAAGGTCACTGGTATAGGAACTATAGTCCAAGGACGGAAACTATTTGACACTTAGGCTCTACCTGCAGCCTCTACCCTTCCATCACAGATGTTTCTACTCAGGTGATGGTAGGGCTCCAGAGACATCACTGATCAAGGGAGCTCTAGCGCCATCTTGTATGTGACCCAGTATAGGATCTACTGATGACCCTAAATGGAGGGGACTAGGGGCCTGGGAGGGTAAAGATGCTGGTGATTGGTAGCAAAGACTGCAGCTTCAGATGGTGCTCTGGATGCAGCATTTCAACTTAGACAGTCAGTGTGGTGAATTTGGCAACATGTTACTTAGAAGAGAACAGCCTATATCTGCAACTGGAGCAGGGTAGGGCAGTAGAGTCAGCATTGACTCAAACTGTAGGTGAGTCCTCACTGCCATCATCAGCCTGGGGTGCCAGAGACTGGCAGATGGGAGTAGGACTAATATACTGCAGATGGGCAGATATTGCACTTCTACAAAGGTTTGCAATTGGGCAGATGAAGGTTCTCTCCAGGGAAGACACCTATAAACCAGTAAACTGACCTTGCTTAGGATCCATAGATTTGCAAGGCTTGGGGGAGTCTGGGGCACATAATAAACAAGAGGTGGGCAAATAGCCAAGTGTGGGCCCCCCACCTTAAGGCTTCCAGAAATGGGGCTAGTACTCTTCTGGCAGGGTCTTCTTCCCAGAGAGTGGGGTAAAGAAATCAGGAAGACCATTCCCACAGTGGTGGTTCTATTACTATGATTCTGACACTGGAGCCAAAGTGTCCCCTCTCCCACTTCCCAACCGAGCATCGTTGTTAGGTTTGGATTCCAAGCTTTAAGGAATGATAGTGTATAAACATAGTCATGAAATTATATTTGCAACCTAGACTAGCTGTATGCTCTTTTCACATTTTATTTTTACAATCTTTTAAAATATGAAGGACTTTTGTTTCTTCAGTTGAAGTGATAGGGCTTCAAAGGAGCCAAGTTTAGAATTTGAGACTAACCCATGTGCTTGTTTAGGATGCAAATGAGTTTGTATCCTTTTCCCTTTTGGCAGGAACTGTGTGGGCTTAGAAATAACATCAAGATGAGGTAAAGGAAGTAAATAATTTATTACTGGATGAAAAACATTATTTCCACTTATGTTGCATATTTAGTAATGTAAGTCAGGCTATGTTCAGCTTCTAGAGGTTCAGAAGTACTATGCATAGAAAGAAAGTCATCTAAAGATCTCAGTGAACAATTCCAGGTTGATTTTGTTAAGACTGTGATATACACAATTTGGTAACTTAAACTTCAATCTCCTGTTGCTTAGATATGTTCTATAAGCAGCCTAGTTCAGGGCTCTCTATGTAATACACCTATTCCCTCCTCTGTGTCTTGGCCATTTATGTTTTACCTGAGAAGTTGCCTGACCACACCTGTTCAAACACACCATGTGCCTTCCTACATTTCTGCACTTCTACAAAGGTTTGCAATTTTTAAGTGTGTTCTTCTTCCCCATTTATCGGTAAGCTGCTTGAGGCCATGGGATGAATCTATTCATCTTTGTTCCTTCAAATTTAGCATAATGTTTTCGTCATAATCCATGCTAAATGTGCTCGTTAAATAAAAGGATGAAAGAATGAATGAAGAAAGATTCAGAATGAGCTGAGTGGCTTGGACGTATAGCTGAAAGTAATTTGTGTAAACACAAGAAATGTAATTTTCACACTGGGAAGATTTTTAACTCTTCCACTGATTAAAAAAATGACAATATTGTTAAAGGCTGATCTCTCTACGTGTGGGTATACATTTTTATATAAAAGCAGAATTTGTGTATTTTTTAACTGTCTTTCACCTCATAGGGGCAGCCTCTTCTCTAGAAAGTGATCACACACACACACACACATACACACACGCTTTATCAAATATTGATAAATGGTTAATGGAAATCAATGGAGGCTGTATTTTGCATGAAAATGAGCTACACTGCCCCCCACAACACCCAGAAAATATCTAGATAAGAAGTGCAAGAGGAAAGTTCTATTATAGATTTGGATTGGTAGGCGTGACCAAAGGAATAGATGAAAACAGTGGATATTGGGAGAAAGGACTGAGTGAGGGGCAAACACTGTGTAAGGCAAACATAGGAAGCCACCGAAATTGCCATAGATGAGCTGGAAAAGAATGGAAATGGAACTCAAGCCACCACTGCCCTTGCCTGGATCACTGAGTAGCCTCCTAAGTGGACCCTCTATTTCTGTCCTGACAGACCTTGCACGGAGTCTCAACATGGTAGCTAAAGGGACCCTTTGAAAACGTAAGTGGGGACTGTCTCTCCTCTTCCTCCAATGGCTTCCCTCACTCCAAGTAAAGGACATGAACTCATGCTCTCATCACGCCCTACCCTCACTTTCTGACCTCTTCTAGCACACCCTCTTCTTGCCCATTCAGCCACCCTCAGGGCATCCTCTGTGATCCCCTTCAATGCACATGTGGTGGAGAACTGAATACTGTACACGGGGGAAAGTCAGGTAGAAGCTGCTCTCCCTCCCTGCCCCTTTTGGCAAACATGTCCCTAGGATGGGCTAAGATGATGCTGCTTTCTTGGCCTTCTCTGATGCTTGGTTAGAGAAGCCCACGTTGTCTTGTGTGACTCTGGGTCCAAACCAACCACACTAATCCAGCACCAGGGAAGGAGGTTCTAATTTCTTCCATGTCATTCGAGAGGCTTGGTGAGAGGGAGGGCTGGATTCGGACACTTGGGGGTCTTGACCCTACTATTCCCCATGCAGAACCAAACTTCATCCCTGGTGTCTGAGGGGAAGGCGTCCCTCTTACCTGTTGACATCCTCCTTACACTTCTTACAGCCCCTCAGTACTTCTCTGGCAGGACTTTTACTCTTTCTACACAAGTAAATAAATGGAAGAAGGAAGACCGTGGTCCTGGTCTTAACTAGTGCCTTAGAGAAGCTTTGGTTTTGTTCTTTCTTCAGGTGGATGGTGTGACTACCAGGACAGGTCCTCCCCCACAGAACTCAAGGGTCTCTGATATTCCATGCCAGCATGTCCATGAAGAAGGAAATATCAGAATTGGTTCTTTGTAATCTTACTTTTTTTTGCTATTATCTACGTATGTGATTTAATTCATAGTTTCTCTGAAATAAAGTTTAAGAAAAACATAGATATTCAACCATTTGAAAATTATCGAGTATAATTTAGAGTTTAACTACACTACAATCATCTCTTAGGCTTTTTCTCGGAAACATGGCTGCCATCCCTCTCGCATGTGCCCAGAGCTGTGCTCACATCTCCCTCACGCTGCCTGGAGTGCTGTGGTCAGCTCGCTTGTTTTCTTCTTCCTGCAAGGCCAGGAATGCACTGGCACTTGTGCGTGAACCAGACAGCACATGTATGGAATCTCACAGGAAGGGTTTAGCATCCGTTGAGGGTTCTTTTCTGCAGTTAATGTTAGGAGCTGATGTGAAGGAGATACTTGCCGTGTCCTTAGGTCCTCGGGTTAGT
The DNA here is from genome assembly GCF_002201575.2 of Neomonachus schauinslandi. Classification (NCBI taxonomy): domain Eukaryota; kingdom Metazoa; phylum Chordata; class Mammalia; order Carnivora; family Phocidae; genus Neomonachus; species Neomonachus schauinslandi. Next base: position 3,502,605 of record NC_058412.1, on the reverse strand, counting down.
TGCATCAGGAGACCTTTATAAGTCAAGCAGAATCCTTTCTCTGATGAGCACGGGAATATGAAAGCTGGCAGGCTGCCAGTGCCCCTTGCATGTCCTCTTCTTCCCAACCCAGGGACCTTGGCCGCCATTCAGTCTCTCCTTGCTCCAACAGCTCTCTGGCACCAGAACAGTGGCAGAAGACCAGCTGTTTCACACGAAGAATTTTTATGGTAAAGATGCTATCGTATCGGATTTGAAAACTGTTTTTTTTAAAGCAATAGTTTATCAAGAATTGTATTTATGGGTAACTCTATGATTGAGCCAGACATCTATTTCTAGGTGTCTCTATGTCAAATGGGCATTGCTGAGAATTCTCTTACACAGGTATTATGTCCATACAGAAACAGCACTCTGCTTCATTCTGCATGTTAGTTCCCTGTAGAGTTCGGAGAAATTTTTGTTTTCCAGAACTCAGCTACTCTGTCAGGCAGTTTTATGTATTCTTGGGTCTTTTGTAAACACACGCGCACGGGGATCCTTCACAACAGAGACAACTGTCCACGTGATTGTCATCCTTGCATGGTTATTTGAAGACCCCACCCAGGGGCAGAAACTGAGGAGTGAAGGAACGCTCCTTGACATTTATCCACCGTGGGTACCTGATGAAGCACTTTTCCAAGAAATCATCATAATGTGCCCAGACGTGAATTAGAATTAGGGGAAAATCAAGTACAGTTTGGTTGGCTTTGCTTTTATCATTTCAGGGAATGATATTGAACATGTCAGAGATTCCCAGATTTCATTGTGCCATTTCTATCCCAACATTACAGAAAAGTGTAACCACAGCAATCCCCTACTCTCTGCCCTGAGATCTATTTCCACAAACTTCCATTACATCAGATTCGCTGAAGGACAGGTGAGCTCAGCACAGATTACTTCTTGAAACTGATCCTCCCCATGACAGTGCAAATTCCACTGGATGGATACTCCTAAAGTCTATTTGTTCTTTTACCCCAAATACTTCTTGAGGGTCCAAATTATGCTAGTTACTGTTCAAGGTACCAGATATATAGCAGTGCACAAAAACAGACAAAACCCCTGCCTTCAGGAAGTTTATATCCCAAGGCAGAGAGGCAGATGACAAACAGCATCAACAAGGAGTACATTGAAAGTTCAATGTCAGCTCTATGGAGGAAAGTAAAGCAGAGAAGGGAGTCAGGGAGTGTGGGGTGTGGGGCAGGATTGCAGTGTTGAATAGGATGTCTGAGAGCACACATATATAAATTAAAATTTTACAAATATTTTTAACACATAATTTTAATATATTTAAAAAGTTTTCAACTGTCACATTGATGGGTTTCTTTTTTTGTTTTTGTTTTCTTGTTTGCTTTTAGCGGTTGCAGAGGGAAGCTCATTCTTGAAAAAAAATGGTGCTATGTTCCCCATTTATTCCTTTTCAACCCAGAAATTCACAGATAAGCTATTTGCATGGAAATGAGTAGGTACTAAACGAACTCATGAGTGAATGAATGAAGTGACGAGTTCACCAGAAAGAAGTTTCACATAGGAGAGAACCAAGCTCACATTTTTGGGAAGGTGGGACTCACAGGCAAACCCCAGTCAGAGGCTGATGTTGCCAACAAGGGGGACCAAAGGGAGGGAGTGAGGTTAAAGAAAGAGGAGGTGGTGAACAGATTTGAAAGCTAGAGAGATCAAAGAGGATAGGAACAGGAAAAAGGGCCCTGGATCTAGTGGAACAGTTTCAGCAGGCTGGGGATCGGGAGCCTGTTACGGAGCGGCAGGACTTGTCCACAGTAAAGGACTCCAGGCTTGAATTCACACTGTAATGCACTCTTTTAGATGCATCTTTAGAAGAAGAAGAAGAAGAAGAAGAAGAAGAAGAAGAAGAAGAAGAAGAAGAAGAAGAAGAAGAAGAAGAAAAAGAAAGAAGAAAGGAAGGAAGGAAGGAAGGAAGAAAGGAAGGAAGGGAGGAAGAAAGAAAGAAAGAAAGAAAGAAAGAAAGAAAGAAAGAAAGAAAG